>NW_025335762.1:11499550-11703853 GCF_004798865.1 Varanus komodoensis
GGGGGGGGGGGGGGGGGGGGGGCTCGCAGCAGGGGGCAAATGCAGCAGGAATTGCTTGCCACGTTTTGAGGTTCATAAAGTAACGCACTTTGCCAGCCAAAGGGGGTGGTGATGGAGCAAAGCCTTGAGGCTGAGTGTCTCAAATTACCCAACGACACCACCAGGCACAGCCTCTGTGTGTGTGTGTGGGGGGGGCAGGCTTCATTGCCAGCAGAGCAAGGCAACTCTGGGTGAAATGGGGGGCGGGGGGCGTGAAGAGGCCAGGATGGAAACACACCCATGCCTGGAATAGCAGGGTCCCATGTTAGTTTAAGTTTCTGCCGAGGCTGACCTTGTAATTTTAAGAGGGAGAGTATGTGCCTGCAATAAGAGCCACACAAATGAGCTGCTAATTAAAAAAAAAAAAAAAACCTCTCTATTGCTGGTTTCCCTTTTGGGCTGTCCGGAGCAGAGGCAGTGGTTTCAGCAACCCTCCCCGCTCCCTTGAAGGTCTCTTTAAGGGCAGAGCAGCCTCACCCCAGATACCAAAACAGATCCTGGGGCAGAGCTCCAGCATGGGCAGTTGGCATCTGTCAGGCATTTTATGCATGTTTAAGGGAAAGAATAACCTGGCCGATGGACTTGAGGAAATGCTGGGAGGATGCCCCACTTCCATGGCTGCTGCCACTCCTCAGGTCCAGCATCAGGGGGCAGCACGGGTGGGTGACTGTCAAGGGTTCAGGAGCTCTCAAGGCCCTACCCGCCCCGCCATGACCCTGCTGCAGCTGCCACATGGGCCTGACGCTGCTGTGGCATGGACATGGTGGACTCTCTCCTCCCCACTCCACCTCATCATCTGGCACAAGGAAGGGCTGCATCCCTCTGTTGGATGTGCTCCAGGATGCATCGATGCTGATCTAAAACATTGTTTTCTTAATGGCTTGAGTAGCAGCTCTGGGAACCAATCAGGTGTTGGTTGGGGGAGGGCAATGGGAGCGCAGGAGTAGCCAGAAAGAGCAGCCCAGGATGCATCAATTAGCATATTCAGATTTGCGCACATGTCTTGTGAGTCTGAGCCTTGGATCTTTTCACTATCTGACGGCTGGAGGTGGGGGGAGAGGAAGAGGGATGGGGGTGCTGCCTCTTTGTGGATTTGTTGGAAACATTTGGTGTGCTGAGCTGGGAAACAGGATGCAGTCTAAGAAGGGTTCCTAATGGGGTTTCCACTGGGTTCTTCTGACATTCCTAAGTTCTGAGCTGCGTAAGGGCTTGAGTGTAATAAATAGAAATTGCTGCGGTCCAGAACTACACAGGAGGCCTTGCAGAGCTGCAGAGCTGGCTTGACTGCAGTCTCAATGCACATAGGAAATAACATTCCGGGAGAGAAGATATTCTGTCCCATTTGCATTTGGTCCCATTTCCTGCTTTCCCTCTTCTTCCTACCTCAGAGAGAGAGAGAGGGAGAGTTGGCTAGAAGAAGGTAATAAGATCATTATGCATTTGTTTCCCTTAGAGAGGCCGCCGTTCCCAGCATCTCCAATACATTCTTTTTTGGCTCTCTACAGGATCTATAGAAGAAGGAAAAATTACATCCTTAGACAGCCTGTCCAGGAATTTGGACAGAACGATGCTTCTTTTAAGGCATTGGTTTCTTGGCTGAAGGTGCACATGCGTCTCACCAGTCACTGGCCTTTTGGTGCACTGGGTAGATTTCTTCCAGTCTTTGTAAGAAGAAGAGCTGTACTTGAAATGCCCATTCATTTCCACTGGGTTTGCACATGATGGTTTTGCTGGGAGTCAAGATATACAACTAACTGTGTGCTACTTTCTCCATTTGTAAATGTTTGCTCTACCTTTGCTGACAGAACCAATAAATCAGAAACAGCCAACCACATGGGGCACTCTTCTTCTGGTTCCCCAGAAGTGTCAGAAGGCATCCATTAAGGAGAGGGAAGAGGTTAATTTTTGGTGATACTACATCTCCTTGCAACAGCCCATCACTCCCAAATCTGGCCAACCCTTTGGGAAAACATGGGAGGTGGGAGAGAGAAGAGCCAAACATTGTACCTTCCCTCTTCTGCTGATGGTTGCTGTCCATCAGTAACTGGATACCACCCATGGTGGATGTGGATACCAATAAGACTTCCCTCCCCTTCTTCCTGAATTCTCACTTGGCGACAGCCATTCCACCTAGCTGCAGCAGAGAGAGGGGTGAGAAGCAAGCCGTGCCATCACTGTTGCTGAGACGCCAGCAGCCTTTGCCTCCTTCCGCTGTCACATGGCAGGAGACACTCCACCAGGCCGCATCAAGGGAAGCAACGGGAGGCAAGACTATCCCATCCACTCTGCTCTCCACCTCCAAGTGGCTCCTCCTCTCCTTAACCTGTTTCCATTCCAGCTGGTCAGTGGAAGAACTACTCAAATTAAGAATGATTGTCCAAGGTTGTTTTTCCTGGAGCTGCTTTTTGCTTGAGGGAAAGACCCCTTCTCAGCTCCAGTGAGGGGTAACCTCCCAGTGCAGATAGCCATGCTAGATAAGAGGGTTTCCCCAGGAGTGTAGCTGGAGAGGAACAAGCTAGGTGCTCTTAACCTACCAACTGCCTTCCCAGTAATTACCCCCAGTGCTCTGGAATCAAACAAGCAACCCAAAACTGCACAAGATGCATTTAATGGAGTTTGCCCTCAGATGCAGGGTGCCTTTGTCTCTGTGGGGGAAGCCTCCATTTCATGGCCCAGGCCTTGTTTTAATGCCATCTATCTCCTCTTTCTTTCAAGGCGCCTGAACAGCATTCCTGTCCCTCCTCGGGCGTTCTCTCCACCTCATACCTATGGCTACATCTGCAGCCCGCTGGCCTCCGAGCTGCTGACAGCCGATGCCGCAGGTGATGATGACCCCAACCTCATGGACAGCAGCAGCCGCTCCACCCCGTTCTTCCGTGCTTTCTGCCGGACTCCCTCCTCCAGTCTGAGTGAGGATGAAGCCTCGCTGGGTGGCTCCCTGCTCAACGGATGGGGCTCTGTCTCGGAGGACAACGGCACCAGCCCTCGCTGCAGCCTGGTCAGCTCCTCTGATGGCTCTTTCCTGGCAGATGCCAATTTTGCCCAAGCCCTGGCTGTGGCTGTGGACAGTTTCTGCTTTGGGCTGACCCAGAGGGAGGTTGACAAGGCATTGACAGGTAAGCTACGCCTATTTCACTATGACACTGAGCATCCTTAAAAAGATCTCTAAGTAGGTCAGAAAATACATTATACTATGCATTGGAAAACACAGAACTGCTACAGCATGAATTTAAAAAAGATTAAAATCAATTAAAGGATCAGCATAATTACAGACAAACAGACTGGGCTGCAAATACATTTAGGGCAAACCTGGGGAAAGGTGTGGATCTTTGTGTCTAAAGTATGATGCATTTGGTGCCTCCCGAATATGAGCAGGTCCTTCTATATGGTGGTGCCATATAGGCCAACCACCGGAGAAGGTTCCCTTCCTGGTTGCTGTGAGATGGCAATCTACAGATCATGGTACACCCAGAAAATGTAGAAACATAGCAAGTCAGAAGGGGTCTCCTGCACCATCTAGTCTGACCCCCATCTCCAACTGACTTGGCTCATGTAATCCACAACATGTGGTTGTCCAATCTTTCCTTGAACACCCTCACTGATGGGGCATCAACCACCTTCCTTGGAAGCCCATTCCATATCCTAGGGGTCCTAACTGTCAGGAAGCACTTCCTGACATCCAACCTGAAACTTGGTTCCTTGAGCTTTGCCCCATTGGAATGCGTCCTGCGTTCCACTTCAGGGATGAACAGATCCCCTCAGAGTCTACTCTTCTCCAGGCTGAAAGGACCCAATTCTCCCAAATCTCTCCTCATATGTCACCCCTCCCAACCCGGCTACCATTCTTGTGACCCTACACCGAACCAGTTCTGACCTAGCTATGTCTCTCCTGTAATGTGGAGCCCAGAACTAGAAAGAGTACTCCAGCTGTGGGTGCACCAGAGTCATGTAAAGCGGTATAAACACCTCCCTAGATCTGGAAGCCATGCTTCTGTCTATACATCCAAGGGTGACATTTGTCTTCTTAACCTCCACGCCACACTGCCAGTTCATGTTCAGCCTGCTGTTGACAAGTACCCCGAGATCTTTTTCACAAGTGCTGCTCTCCAATCACTTGTCCTCCTTCCTGTGTCTCAAGCCCTTGCACTTCTCCACATTGCATGCCATCCTGTTGGCCCCTGCCCACTTTCACAGTCTGTCCAGATCCTCCTGGATCTGGATCACCTGCTCCTGTGGCTACTACCACCAGTTTGGTATTGTCCACAAATTTAGTTAGCATACTGGTTACCCAAGTCTTATGGCCCACATGGACTCATACTGGGGAAGACAGCCTGCCAGGTTTTTTCTTCCCTTCCCTGAACTGACCTGGAGACAAACCAGAACTGTGTTTGCTTGGGGAAAAGACCCCTTATTGGTGCCAATGAATGGTGCCCCCTTACGAGTCAAAGGAAGCATGTTTTCTCCCATTCTAGATAAAATCGAGGGAGGTCTCTTTGGAATGCAGAAGATTATGAAATGACTTCCACTGCTTTTTTCTGGATCCTATGTCTTTCATCACATCCATTATTTCACCTTTTTGAAATGGTTGGCATCTGCCTCCTGGCCTGCCAGCCAATAAGCCCAACTAGTGTGTGAGCAGAATCCAGTCTCTCCTGTTCACCCCCACCCACTTGAGATGTTCTCTCGGACAGTGGAGTTCAATTGTACTCAGCGTGTGATCTGCTCTTTGGAGCTGACAGCTGAATTGATTTATCCTGTATCTGCTGCTCAGGTTCTAGCCACTTCCATTCAATCTCTGTTCCTCATAATAAGGCAGACAGCCAAGAAAGTGCAGCTTGATTTATCACTGCAGTAATTCTCTGCTGCCGTTAGAATGAGGCTTTTGTTTTGAGTTTTCTCCCCGTATTGCAAACTCTGGGAGCCATAAATGACAAAATTGATGCAGAAGGAAGGAAGTGCTTCCAGGCAGAAGCAGACTGAGAATCCCTTGCTCTCGCGCACCTTCCTCTCAGTGATACAGCCAGGGTTCCCCAGCCCCAGCCCCCAGTTCCTCTGACTGGGCCATCTGAATGTCTTCCTGGATCCTGCAGCTACTGACCCAGATGTTCTGCCTCCCTTGGGCCACCACAAGGAAGCCAAGTCAGGCATAGCCTGTCTCATGCAGAGAGGCCTTCTCAGCTCCCGGCCGGGTCCCAGCATTTCACATCATTGTGTGCTCCATTCCAAGGCACGCTGGAGGTCTGCATTTCTGAAGGGTCATGAGCAAAGTTATGGCCCTGGCTGCTGTGAGGTTTCCTGTACATCTACAACCACCTTTCAGATGGGTGGCCATGTGTCCTGCTTTCTTTTTAAAATGGAGGACATTCCTCTATTTGAAGGGCTGCCAGAATATCACCTTCTGTTGGAAGGCATCCTTAACTCAAGGGCGGGCAACTTATAGAATCATAGAATAGTAGAGTTGGAAGAGGCCATGAAGACCATCGAGTCCAACCCCCTGCTGTTGCAGGTCACCAAGTTACACCATCCCACTCAGAGGGCTGTCCAGTTTCTTCTTGAATGTCTCCAGTGTGGGAGAGCCCACCACCTCTCCAGGCAGCTGTTTCCTCTGTTGTATTGCTCTGACAGTGAGGAATCTTCTCCTGAAGTCCAGCCTGAATCTGGGTTGTTGCAACTTGAATTGATGATTCCATGTCCTACGCTCTGGCATCATTATGAAGAGATCTTGACCTCCCTCTTTGTGACAGCCTTTGAGGTACTTATACTGGGATATCATGTCCCCCCCACTCAGTCTTCTCTTCTCCAGGCTGAACATGCCCAGTTCTCTCAGTCTCTCCTCAGAGGGCAGTGTTTCCAAAACCTGGATCATTTTTGTTGCCCTCTGCTGGACCCTTTCTAATTTACCTGCATCTATCTTAAATCTTGGTGCCCAGAACTGGACACAGTATTCCAGGAGAGGTCTTTCTAGTGAGGAGTATACAGGAACTACTACTTATTGAGATTTGGAAGTAATACTTCTGTTAATGCATCCCAAAATAGCATTTGCCCTTTTGGTGGCTGTATCGCATTGTTGGCTAATGTTTAGCCTGTTGTCCACAATTACTCGAAGATCTTTTTCTTGTTCGGTTCTACTGAGCCATGTATTCCCCATCTTGAATCCATGCATTTGGTTTCTTTTTCCTAGGTGGAGGTCTTGGCACTTGTCCTTACTGAACTTGTAGCCCTCCAGATCCCATTAGCTCTGCCAAGCGTAGCCAAAGGTGTGGAATGGTGGGGTTTTTAGGCCAAAAAATCTGGAGGGCCATAAGTTGCCCACCCCAGCTCAGTTTGAAGATCTGTCCTGTTCAATTCTGGTTTAAAAATAAAGAGCCATTTGAATGGTTGCCCATCCACAGTTAGCAACTAGAAAGCAAACGGAACAGGTAGGCAAAACTGCTGACAGTCTTCAATATTATTGAAAGATGTTCCTTATTTTAGTTACATTATCATGATTATTTCTAAATTTGCATTTATGGATCTAAAGTAGCATATACACATTTTATCCGATTTGGGGACCTTTTTATGGGGGCTATATAAGTGACCATTCTACTGCTAACATACTATCAGTAGAGATTTCAGCTTATCTAATTGATGAGAAATCTTGCATTTCCAGTAGAGGTGGGTGGGTCAGTCTATTCCTGGGCTGTGTCAATTTCAGATGTGTTCAATCATAAGCCCATTCCATCCTGTTTCTGCATTGATCTGCAATTTTTCTTTTTCTTTTCCAAAAGGAAACAGCACAACATTTGCATTTATATTGAATGAATCACCCCCACTTTTACATATTTTTCTTTGTAATTTTTGAGCTGTGAGCAGCATTGCAAAATTTGGAGAGGAACACAGTCCAAAAACAACTGTGTTCCAATCCGTATATTACTGTGGGAAGTACAAACTAGGCCGGTTTGTTTAAAAATGTATCCCCAAGACAAAAGCCAAAATTTTCAGAATATAAATCAATGGTTCCCTTGGATTTTACACTGTCATGCATTTTCATCAATTGTATAAATTCATTCTGGAATTAGTTTTAGGAACTAGGCATAATTTGCGATTCTTTCACATCTGCAACCATGCAGACGGACTTCTCCATGCTGCATAAAAGAAACATACTTTGCTTTAAAATAATTCTAAATATTTGCATTTGGCCCCAAATATCCAATTTGTCTGACACTCCCCCAACCCTAAACAACAGTTTTTCAAGCACAGCTTTTCCGTAATGTTTGCATCAACCATGTAAAGCAGATTGGAAGTCTTCGTTGTTAGCTGTGCTTCTCCCTCCTGGCAATATCAGGATCACCAGCGTTTCTTTGCCAAAAGTCTTTATTACTACATTCAAATCTCTGAGCATGCACAAAGCAAAGTATCGACCCCTTTCTGACCTATTTTACCCAAATCCTTCTTTGGGGGAGAAGCACTGTTGAACTGGGCATGCTTTTGCTCCTCCTGCTGTGTCCCTAATTGGCCGTCCTGCCATGGTGACGTCTGACAGATGGGCCTACCAGATTGGAAGTGGGAGCTCCCTATCTGAAACATTACCCATTTCCAAGTCTCCTCCAAGTCTCAAGGTGCTGCAGCTCCTCCCTGTTCCCATGGCCAGGTTGACTGGGTCCTTCATCTGCCCTTGAGCTAATCTCTCCTGCAGTGAAATCGGCAAGGGTGGCCAGGAAAAAAATTCTGTAAATTAGGGGCCTGATTTTTTAAAGCAATGATCAACCACAGGTAGCCCTTCCAAGATACTACTGGGGCGTCTTAGAGAGACCGCTCATCGCTATCCAAAGGAAGGCAGCAGAAGCTGACTTAAGTTGTCTAAATATTTTTTAAGTGGCAAAGAAGTCATACAGAGCCTGAAAAAGCAGCAGAGTGGGGCACAACTGCCCCCTGGGCACTTTGGGGGCAGCTGCTAATGATTGTTATCTGATAAGTGCTTGGCAAGTGCAGCTTGGGTGTTTAGACACTCACAGATGGAGTTGCCAAATGTCTTCTCCAGAGCCTGCCCTTGTGGCACTGGCCCCAATCCCAGCTATTTCCAGTTATAAATCTCTCTCGCTCTCTCTTTCATTCATTGAACCACACTATACATTCATTTATAAACCTCAGTCTCTTATGTCCTCCCCCGCCGCTTAGTCATCTTTTCCCGTAAACTAAAAAGCCCCTGAATGCCTTCACCTTCCCTTAACGGAAAGCCACTCCAGCCCTTTGTCATTAGCTGCCTGTCTCTGCTTAAATCTGGACCCATTCTGTTCCTCACCCCCAGCTGGGAGAGGGCAAGGACTGAGAGGTACCTGTTCAGTAATCATACAGGGATTATTTAGCACTTTAGCTCTCCCAAACCACCATGTCGCATTCACAGTCAGAGGAAACAGGGAGGCGCTGTTCTTCCATTTCAGCAACATTTTGCTGGTGCCTGCAGGAGCTTCTAAGCTGCAGTAGGAATCGTGAGCATGGAAGAAGTACTGACTTACTCCCAAATTATTCACAGAAATCCCAAATATTAAGTAAATCCCATCTTTGCTTAGGGCAATGAAACGAGAGGGGAGATGGCTTGAGCATAGGTGGAGGAACTCTCCGGATGCATCCAACTGAACACAGCTCAGAGCCCATTATAGGGCCTACCCCATGGCGATAAGAGTGGCAAAGCATCAATATTTTCTACTTCTATCGCGTCTTCACAAGGCCTTCCAGACGAACCTTCCTGAGTGGTTCAGGATCTCCTGCACACTGGAACACCTAGTGAGTCCACCAAACCCTTGGTGGTTTGCTGTGAGGGATTTGCCCACTACTTTGAAGACAAAGTCACTCACGTGCGCCAAAATTTGGACTCTACAGTTGGCTTAGTCCTATTACGAGTGGGGTTCAGAGCACCATCTTGTCCAACTTTAATGAATGAGTTTCAGTTATTGTGGTCTGACGCTGTGGGCAAGGTGCTTGGCTCTCTTTGTGCCCACCTCTTGCTCACTTGATCCTTGTCCATCTTGGCTCATAAAGACATTTAGCCAAGACCTTCATGTCTGGGTCCAGGAGGCCATCAACACCTCCTTAAGAGGCCTAATTCTCCAGGCAATTTGAAAATCAATTTTATTCTGATAATTTTACCTTGTTGGTTAGTACGTATGGTTTTAATTATTGCCCTCAACTGTGTACATCTTTCTTTATTGTCTTTTGTTTGTTGTATTTTAATTGTTGCTTTTGTTTTTATTATACGTTTTACTTATTGTGATCTGCTTAGAGGGCCCTTGGCTGATTAGCAGAAAATAAGTCTATAAATAAATAAATCTTTGCACTCTGAAGCCCAGGCAAGGGTGGTGGCCCTTTCTTAGCCAGAGCAGAAATGGGGTGAGCTGCTATTCCATCATGATTTCTATATTTTGGCAGGCCTGTACTCTGAAATGGGTAGCAATGATTACGGATGTGCGTGCAACAAAACACTAGCTCCTTAAAGTTTTCCAACTTGTGCTTTGATTTTTGAATAAGGGTTTTTTCTTTTCGCATGGACAATCATGCAGATTTTGTGCATATTTTCCAGAGCATACTCTTCAGTTGTGCATCCCTTAGAATCATACATACTTGTCTCCCATTGAGGAAAGTGTACGTGTGTGCTTTTCTCAAAAGTATGCACGGTGTCAGACACCTTCTGGGGTCTGTGAATCACACTGTAAACTCGGAAATATAGTCTTCAAATGCAGATTGTGCACAAATCTGTGTTCTGGAAGCCACTAACCTGGTAAATCCCACTGAAAGCAATCTGAAACCAATTTTTCACCCCTCTCCCTGCACGAATGATGTGCCTGCTCTTCTTCCTTGCAGACTTTTTGCCTTCTGCATCTTCTCTTGATGGACTCCAGCATCTGCATCCCTCCTTTGAGAGCCCAGAGGCAGGGCAGCCGAAGCCTGGGTCACAGTCCCTTCCTGTGTGGCAGTGGAGCACCGACTGGGTGGAGGAGATGGAAGCCAAGTATGCCCAGCAGGTGGAGAGCTGGAGCAGTGCCTCGAAGGTGGGAAAGGACAGGGCAGCAGGGCTGGGAGAGGCCCAGCAGCCCAGTGCTTCTGCCTTGCAAGGAACATACGGCAAGTATCTTAGCTGCGGATGATGGAGTGGCCAAACTTTTCCACTGGCCCAGCAGTACTTCATTCTGCAAACAGAAAGGAAAGCAGGCAGAATAGATTATCCTGTTTTGCTTCACTCTTTCTTCCTTTTGACCCTGTCTTGTCAAATGCCCCCCCCCCCCACATCTCTGGCTACCTCCGCCAAACCAGTCTTCAGAGTCTCTGGATGTCAGGTCCCTACTGTAGAAATGTGATAGTTGGCAGTGAGATGTGAGGCTGGAGGCCATGACACTTCAAAGAAGGAAATTTTGTTTTTGACTGAAGAAATGGTTAATAAGAACAATGTTGAACTCTGAAATTACATACATTGGCACAACACAAACACACACAACCTGTGTTAGCAATAGGGTGATAAAAGACCCTTGGATAAATGCAACCAGCTAACCTAATTAGGCTGGGAGCCTATTATATTCAGGCCCTTTATTGAAGAAAGGTCTGACTGTCCTATGATGTCCAGCATTCTTTCAACGAGTTCCCAAGCTCCAGCAGCTTTGCTTTTTTATTACTTCAAGGAGCCTGAGATCTCTTCTCCCACTCTCTGCTTCTGCCTTGGGCATTTTACTTTAAAATTAGTTATTTTCTTTCCCCTCTCCAACTATTCAGGAGGGTAGTTTCTTGTTCACTTTGCCCTAAATTATTTTCCTGAGTTCTTCCCTCAACCTCCTTCAAACTCTGTTCTTCTCTGCATATATTCTAGCTCAAACCTTTGATATCTTCAGCAGATGTTCCTAGCTACTGTAATGTTTGACTTTTTGGATTCAGCTGACTAATGCAGACATACATGCATGCACATACACACGAACACACAGATACACATGTGCACACAAAGATTTAACCCAGATATTATTTCCAAAACAAATTGAATACAAAAACTTGAAGACAGTTCTGTTCTTCTTGTTGCAACCCATGTAGTGCTCCATGTGGCAAGTCCTACTCAAAATAGAGCATCAGCATGTTTTAAAAGCAGGAGTGTCTGGGGGGCGGAGCATTGTTTCTATTCCCCACAGTAACCAAGACAGATCTTCTACTGGGAGCATGGTGGGAAATGTGCATGGCGATTCCCAACTGTCCGGCACTGATTCTGAGCACTGCAGCTACCAGGAGCTGTTGGTGTCGGAGCAGCCCCAACAGAGAGTGCTTGGCAAGTCTACCTTAGAGGACAGAGACTGGGGTGGTGCCTCCTGGTCTTTTCGCCCAACTTGCACACTCTCCGTGTGTTTTTAATCTGTGTGCAGGAGTTGGGACTAGAGTAATGCAGTTCTCTGGAGCCATTCAAGGTGCCTCAGAAGCTGGTGGCTGCAAAGATCCCCAAGGATTCTTAAGCAGAGGCTGGATGGTCACCTGTAGGGGATGCCGCATCAGTGGATTGCCCAAATTGACTGTGGGGTGGACTAAATGACCCTTGAGACACCTTCCAACTCTATGATTCCAAGGCTGTAGAGGGAAATCACTTATTTACAGTTTGTGCACTTGTAGCTTTTGTGCACACAGAGCTGATGAATGCGTCATGGTAACCTGAGACAGGCATGCAGAATCTAAGCCCAGGGACCAAATGCAAGCCCAACTAAGAATCCTCTAGGATTCTCCAGAAGGCCATGCCACTTTCTGTTGAGCACTGATCAATCTGAGACTTCGTACCTTTGGTCTTTCCCACAATGCTCTGTTTGGTTCCCTAAGCTTGAAATGCCTTTCTGAGGCAAAGCTCCTGGCAGTGATGGCATGTTGGCATTGCTCACGCGGCTTTTTGGTCTTTGGCCGCGTGCAGCTTTGGAATGTGGCCCTCAAGAACTCTTCCAAAATCGAATTTGGACTTCAGGGTAAAGAAAGTTCAGCATACCTGGACCATAGCCATGACCCCAATCCTCCTTTATGCACGGATGGTAACCATATTTGCAATGGCTGAACAGGGGCACATTACAGCAGGGTGAGGAATTGTGCATTGTCCTGCCATCTGTCCAGCTGGTAAAGGCACAGGTTAAAAGGCAGTCTGTGGCTGCCTGGGGGGACTAATCCTGTTACCTTTTGAAGGCTCTCCAGGGCACCGTGAGCGTTGGCATCGACGCCATGGCAGATGGCTGCATCGCACACACAGCAATGTCAGTTGTAGGTTTTGAGGGGCTCCTGGGCAAGTTGCCTTCAGGTCCTGGCACCCTGAGCAAGACAGCCTCCTTCTCATCACTTTTGCTCCTGTGCACTTGCTTTCCTTGTCCCTCTGGGATCAATCTACAGCACATCTCAGTGGGAAAGGGCAAAAGGTGTTTAAAATTGCACACGGAATGGAGAAAGTGAATACAGAGAGATTTTTCTCCCTCTCCCATAATAGGAGAATTCAGGGTCATTCCATGAAGCTGATTAGTGGGAAGTATGGGACCAATAAAGGGAAGTACTTCTTCAGACAAGGTATCTTTAGAAACATAGAAACAGGGCAAGTCAGAAGGGGATTTCTGGGCCATCTAGTCTGACCCCTGGCTCTGCCCATGACATCCCCACCATGTGCATGCCCAGCCTATCCTTGAACACCTGCACCGATGGTGCCTCAATCACCTCCCGTGGAAGCCCATTCCACATCCTCGGGATCCTAACTGTCAGGAAGTACTTCCTGGCATCCAAATTGAACCTTGGTTCCTTGAGCTTGGCTCCCTTGGAAACATAGAATTCACTGTCATAGGAAATGGTGATGTCCACCAATTTGGATGGCTTTAAAAGGGGATTGGGCAAATTCATGGGAGAGGAAGCTATCAGTGTCATTGCACAAATCACATGAGATCCTCATGTTTTTCAGGTACTGATTTGTGCGTATTGGCTGACTTTACACAAATTTCCTTGGCAGGGGTTTTTAATGACTCAAAATGCACAAATTGTGCCCCCTCTTGGAAACAAAGGTTCACAGAAAGGGGATACCCAACTTTGCATATTTAGAAGTTCCTATGCAGTTCAGAATTGGATCCACATGAGCACTGTGGGAAGTTCAGCTTTTTGATCCCTGCAGTGCTGCAGCTTGGTGAACTGAGTACATGAGTGTTGGGGTGAGCACCAGAAGGTTATCTTACATGACCCAGATATTAAAATGTTGCTTGGCCAGTCAAGCTGAGAATGACACTCATGGTGACTGGGCTTGCTCCTACACTTCAGCAGATACATTACTTTTGCAGATGTTGCTCCAAGCATCCTGCTCTGGGAAAGAAAAGATTTAATTCTTTCTCTCTATGTGGCCTCTCCTTCTGGGGCTCTGCAAACAGCCAAAGGTTCCCTGCATTTCTGCTGGAATCTGCTTCAAGATCATACAACGGGGTGAGGAAAGAAGGCCTATTGATTTTCCTATGTTCAGACTGACTGATGGGAGCCTTGATGGCTTCCCACACCTTTGCGCCTCAGCAAGCAGGAAAGAGAGATTCAATTAGCAAAGACCTTGCCTGATGGAAGCATCTGGCTTGGCCTGTGCCCTCTGCCAGAACCACTTTGGATCAGAATCTGAAGTGAGAGAAGAAGATCGGTGTTCCGCATCTGCATTCTGACATTCCATACCTCACTCTTCTCTCTCAGATAGTAGAGTTGGAAAGAACCAATAAAGCCATTGGGTCCAAAATCTTTCTCAAGACAGGACTCCAAGTTAAAGCATCCCTGACAGATGACTCCGTGGCTGCATCTCAAATGCCTTTAGTGTGGGAACAACTCATCCATCAAGGTCATTCAAAGGCCACTTGGAGAACGCTAGAGTTGAATACAATGCAGTCCTGGACTGAACTTTCTTGTTTTCTTTTTGGCTTCTTAGCAGAGAATAGATGGGCAATGGTTGAGGTATCAGTAGAGAACAACTGTCATATTGCTATGAACTGCAATGATCCATGGACCAGGAGGGACCATAGCCCAATGGTATAGCACATAATGTTTTTCATGCAGAAGGTTCTAGGGCCATCCTCAATATCTCCCTAAGGGAAAACAGCCCTGCCTAAAATCCTGGAGAACTGCCACCTATCAGTGCAGACTGGTCTTTTCCCATGAGGTGCCTTGGGCATTTAATTTCCTTTCTCCTGAACCAGCATGGTGGAAAGTCAGGGAGGTGTGGTGTGAAACATCTGAAGGGCACCAGGTTGGGGAAGGCCAGAGTAAAGGATAATGCCAAAGATGGGCCAGTGGTCTGAGCTGAGATAAACAGCCTCCCATGCCCCTAAAGCTGCAGGCTGCAGTGACACTTCCTCATGGGGATGCAGGTAGTATGTTGGTCCCCTTGCTTTGCTCTTGGCAATTTAGATCACTAAGGGAATCAACCATTTATGCTCTCTATCACTTAAGGAGCTCCAGTGGAAGGGAAAACAGAACTCCTTTGTACGTGTAGGGATTTTGTCCACCCCAGAATGGCCAGTGAATAGCTGTTCTCATACACCTTGACTTTAAAAGAAAACAAGAATAGGAAGTGTCACATGTTACCCTTGCTGGGACCTGTGCTGTCATGGCTGTGACATCCATGGAAAGTAGGAATAAATCTCCTCTCTTGTACCCATGCCATTTCATGTACATTTTCAAACAGCTGTTCTGCTTTTATTACTATTCCAATGATGGAGGGCATGATCTTGAATTCCGTGTTTTGCATCTGCTTTGAATTCCTGAACTGTTTGAGCAAACCAGTCTGCCAACCCTGTTTTAAAAATACACACACATGTGCAGCTTCACATTTTCATTTCATTTAAATTATTGCTCCACCATAACCATAGGAACAAAGTGGAATTTTGCTTCTGCTGCCCTGAAGCAAAACACGGATATTGGGAAATAAGTTTTGTTCTACAAAAGTATAAAAAGTATTTAAAATGAGCATCTGCAACCAGTAGGCTACTCCTGATTATAACATGAAAAAAGAAAGGATGCTGAAGTGAGCAGCATTAACTCCGGGGGTCCATGGCATGTCCAGCCTGGCCCAGGTAGACACTGATGACTTGTTTCTGCAGTGTCCCCCATTCCCTGGGAAGGTCTCTGGGTGGCAGGGCCTTGGAGTTAATCCCTCTGGTACACTCCTAGCTGAATCCCTATGTACCAATCAAAAAGATGCCATTCTTAACCTGAGCCACCTTTGCTTCATGAGCCCTTTAACATTTCATTTGGGTGTGTGAAGAAATAGATGCCTCCTGGAGATGAAATGAAGACCTGCTGGAGGAAAAGAGCCTTTGTAACATAGAAACAGAGTGAGTCAGAAGGGACCTCCCAGGCCATCTAGTCTGACCCCCAGCTCCAGCCAGCTCTGCTCACAACATGCCTACCATGTGCATGTCTAGCCTATCCTTGAACACCCTCACCAATGGGGTCTCAACCACCTCCCAAGGAAGTCCATTCCATACCCTTGGGGTCTTAACTGTCAGGAAGTACTTCCTGGCATCCAAACTGAACCTTGGTTTCCCAAGCTTTGCTCTGTTGGAGCATGTCCTGCCCTCCTCTGCAGAGGAGAACAGGTCTCTACCCATCTCCTTGTGACATCCCCTCACATACCTGTATGTTGCCAAAAGATCCCTTCTGAGTCTCCTCTTCTCCAGGCTGGAAAGACCCAGTTCCCTCAGTCCTGCCTCATACGGCTTCCCCTGCAATACAGCCACCAACCTCGTGGCCTTACACTGCACTGACTCTAACCTGGCTATATCTTTCCTGAAATGAGGAGCCCAGAACTGAACACAATACTCCAGGTCTGCACACACCAGAGTTACCATATTTTTCGCTCTATAAGATGCACCTGACCATAAGACGCACCTAGTTTTTAGAGGAGGGATCCATGGAAAGCTTCCTGATAATTACAGGCACATTCCCCATCACTTCCCCATGGGCTTCATTAAAAGATGGGTTGCCATCTGAAAATACACACCGACCTGTGATTAACAGCTCTCACCTGCGCCGGAGGAGGGGGGCAGAGCAGGTGTGGTGCAGTCGGGCTGGCAGCGTGCGGGCGGTGGTCTTCCGGGTGGCGCAGCGGTGGCGGCAGGTCTTCCCAGGCAGTGGGGGTGAGCAGTCCATCTCTCCGTGTGGCTGGCGGGTTAAAGCCCGCGGCTCCTCCTCCTCCACACCACTCCCCCTGAGTGGCACAGCTCTCACCTGCGCCAGAGGTAGGGGGTGGAGCAGGGCGCACCGAGCGCATGCCGGCCAGGTGGTGCCACGTGGTGCAGGCGGGCCGGCAGTGTCCCGGGTGTCGGGCACACACATTCGCTCTATAAGACGCACAGACATTTCCCCTTACTTTTGAGGGGGAAAAAGTGTGTCTTATAGAGTGAAAAATATGGTATATAAAGTAGTAGTAATACCTCTCTCAATCTAGAAGACAAGCTTCTGGCTTTGCAACCAAGGGTGGCGTTCGCCCTCTTGACCACCGCATCACACTGCAGAATGTCCTTGAAGCAGCCTCCAGGACACATGCCTTTGATCAGCTCCTGTGTGTGCAAAGGATATTCTCTCTAAATCCACAAAGGGGTGATTTTCAGCTTGGTCTCGCTGTCTGTAGCCTGGAGCAGACCCCTTTTGAGTGTTTGTGTGCATGTCTCTCATATTCCCAAAGGGCAGTGATAGCAACAGATGTTTTCTTTTCAGGGGCCACTGTGTCAAATCCAATCAACCATCCTGACAGAGCGGTTGGTGCTGCCCAGGCCCTCCTAAGAGGCGCCCAGGACCCTGGGTCAGGCGCCTTTGCCATTCCAAAAGGAGGAGAGGAGCCAGCCATGGAGAAGTTCACCGCGCCAAATGAAGGGAGAGAAAGAAGCCATTGAGGCAGCATGGCGGCGACCCGACTGCGCAGAAGGTGGTCAAAAGCAAAACGTGCTGCTCCCACCCCAGGCCGGGTCTTCCCATCCTTCTTTGAGAGGAGCCTGTCAGGATCACAGAGCTCTGCTACAAGCTGGGTCACATCTCTCCTTGGCTCACATAATTTCACCAGTCTAGGTCTGGCGGATTGGATGCTTTTATTGCAATCTTCATTCCCAGTGGGAAGGATGCCTGTGGATGTTCTTTGGGTACCGGAGGGCAGCAGTATACAATTTACAATTCCTGGGCCAGCTCTGTCTGCCAGCAGCGGAATTCCACAGAACTGCAGAAAGACTCTTTTGCTGCACTCTCCTAGCAGGACATCTTGGAAATGCACAGGAAAAGGGACCAGCAAGAATCAAGTCCTACTTGTTAGTACAGAAATATGGAGCTTGCTGCAGCCTGACCAAATTCAATTTTAGGGAAGTTTTCAGGGGCTATTTTCCCAGCAGTGGATGGATCTGAAGGCAGGGCCAAAAGCAAAAGCATGGGCAAAAAATGGGAAAAAACCAACATATTGGAGCATAAAGCTCCTGCTGGCTGAACTAAGCCCTGGGAGACAGTTTTCAATGTTTTAGAATGGGAGAAATACACAAAAATCAGCCACTAGCTGGAGAAAAGGAGGCAGGGCCAGGGAAAGAGATCATGGCCCTCTAGGGTCCCTGAGACACCCCACCTTTGTGTTATCAACTGTGACACAACTGGGCTGCGATCCTCCTGTGCTCATTTACTTGAGAGTAAGCCCCCTGATTGCAGGGGGAATTGCATGTAAGTAAATAAGCACTGGAGCGCACCTGGGAGCCATGTGCTGACATGTGTCTTCTTGTCTCTTCAGGCAGAGGCCTGGGTTGCTACCCCTTGAACCAGCCACTGTAGCTGCCCCTCCAACAGCAGTGTGATCTGCAGACCTGAGCAGGTGATCTTGCTCATCTTGACACCAGGAAAAGCATCCCCTGTCGCTTTCTGAGTATTAGAACTTCCTGTAAAGAGGCAGGCGCTGACCAGCCCAGAGTTATTTTTCTTCTTTCTAGCCAGTTGGTAATGCTGCAGAGGACTGATTCTCACAATTGCCTCTGACGCAGAGATCAGTGTTGAGATAATGAAGAAAAATCTTTGGGTCCTTTTTTGTTGTTGGCTTTCCTCCCAGGATCCATCAGTCTATGCCACCATCTGGGTTGCTGACTTGCAAGGACATTTCTATTAATGGAGAGGAGAAAGGCCCACTGGTTCTGATATCCTGTATAACCCCCATCTCTAGAGGTTGTGAATCTTTAAGGCTCAATCTGGGTTCTCCTCCTGACTAACACGCATGCACACACGCACAGAGAGAGAGGGAGCGAGAGTTTGGGCTGGGTTCCTATATAAAAGGTGGTTTCTTTAAAGTGGGGGAAAGAGAACTTTTGTAATCATTCCTCTAAAATCCTTGGCTGTGTCTCTATCTCTTTGCTGTTCTACGTTCTTGCAGAAGAACCATCCACTTGACTTGAAAACGCTTCCTTCCTTTGCCTGCCTGCTCTGTTAAAGCACCTGAGATGGTAGCACAACTACTAACCTTTTCTTGTGCATATGGGCTTATTGTGTAAATAAAACGAAAGGGGATCTCTTCCCTCTTGCTCCAATGTTTCATAAGGGCCATCCAGCTATGGAGGTTGTGCCTTCCTTGGATGCAGTTTGGAAGATAACCTTAGAGGAAAGCTGACAGAAACTGGTGAACATCTGGTTCGGGTCAATCCATCCTTGGGAGATGCGTGTGTAAATGTTATCTGAATGGAAATGATCTGCAAATTTGGTAATGAGTGTACATGATAGCAGGTCAAACAGGATTATGGAGGAAATGTGTCAGGGACATTTAGTGAGGGATTAACTGAACAGGTCATCTCCAGTCAAGCTATCCTGTTCTGTCCCTGAAAATGTGAAGGTGTCTTCCAAAGGGCCACATAGTATAGCTGGCCTCAGGCTTTTGAGGGCTCTTGGGTGGGCAAGACACATTCAATGGACTCCTTTCCTTGGTGAGTTAACCTTCTTGCCACCTTTACCAGCAGCTGCTCTTGCTTCTCATTGTCTTTCTCATCATGGCTACCACTTGCTTGCGTTTTGGTCCAATGTGTGTGTAGGGGCCACCATCATCAAGGTCTTTGCCCAGCTGAGAGGTGGATGACTAAACAGGCTGCAAGAGTGAAGGGGGTGGGCAAGTCCATGGGATTCTTGTCAGTGGGCCCCTGCGGGGGTGTGTGGGCCCTCAGCTGCCCAACCATGCCAGCCCTCGATACTGGACCTGCTAGCCAGCCCAAGTCCAGTTTAGAAACAAAGATCCATCAGCAGGAAGAGCTGAGACTTGAAGTCTCCCATTAACAGTGGATGAGGAAGGCAAAGAGGCCACGTGGTCACAGGCCTCTTCCCTGTGCTGTGATGTATCATATTTATATTTAAATTCTAGTGATTATTTCTAAATGCATGTCTATATGTGCACATTAGACCCTTCAATTCCCTAATAAATTTGGACATATGAACATACTAGCAGTCTGGGTTTCTCAGATTATTTGTATCAAGTCCTAGAGTGCAGGGTAAATCAATGGCTACTACTCATAAGGGCTGTGTGCTACCCCCTGGAACAGAGGCAGAATTAAGCCTCTGAATTAGGGTCGGCACGTGTCCTGCTTCACAGAGAGCAGAGCTGGTAGAGAACAGTCCTTCGTTTGAAGAAATTCTCTATTTGAAGGACTATCCAATACAACTCTGGTTTAAAGTAAAGAATTGTAAGAAAGAAAGCCCAGAGCCCTTGATGTTGCACCTGGACAGCAGACATGGGGTTTGCTTGATAAGCCTTCTCCAGTATGCTGAGATGTCTTGTATTTTTATTTAACTGAGAGCAAATTTCAAATTTTGCACTGATAGAGTTAAATTGGCACACACAACTATCGTGCAAAGTGGTATTCTATTTGGAAGGGTATGCACTTCCTGTAGTTTGGCCACCATGCTCTGTGCACCAATGGCTGAGAAACCTCACTAGATGACCAGAAGTGGTGTGTTGCTCTCATGCCTCGGACTGTAGGCTTCCTGGAAGCACCTGACTAGCCAAACGGACTATTTAGGCCTTTGGTCTGACCCAGCAGGGCTGTTCTTAACTTCTTATGCTGACTTGCACGGCCACTTGCACATCTCCCCAAAGCAGGACACCAATTTGTTTAATATTTGCATATGCAAATTTATGCTTATGGATGCATATATAAATTGACATGCGATATGGTGGACAACATAGTCAAGAAGACTAACCAAGTGACCTCTGAGCCTACTGCTCGGTCTTCTGTTCAACTGTAAAGAGTCAATGGGTGCCTTCAGAGATCTCCTTCCTTCTGAGTCTTTGAATAAACCAGATTTGGGTTGGACATTTCAAGTAAAGGAGTGTCCTCCACCAACGTTCCTAAATAGAGGACCGTCCTCTTTAAAGTAGGACACCTGGCCACCCTAATGGATTGAAAATCTTTGCCTGGGGGTTCATAGGTTTCACGTGTGGCTGCCCTGCCTTTTACTGGGGCACCTTGAAGCATGCTCGGAATCCCTTGCCCTGGCTTAGAGCTGCGATCGAGAGATGGTTGGGCTTTGGCATTTGTATTCCAGTCAGTGCCGTGGCACTCAATGAGCCAGGCGGGGTCAGGGAGCTAAGTGCCTGTGCTCAGTAGAGAAGAGGGATGGATAGTTTTATAGCTGCAATGATAATTTTATGAGCAGAGCTTTTACTTCTCAAGATGAGCTAATTGGATTTGATATTTTCAGGGATATTGGCTGAGCATTAGGAAAGTTGGGCAAAAGTTCTGCCTCTTTGAGCAGCTTGCTCTAATTAGCCTCTTGGAGCAGTTTGCTCTAATTAGTACCTTTGACCATTAGGGAAGATTGCCACAGCCCAGTGCCTTCTGTTGTCACATTAAAGGGTGCAGGTTGCCGTGGGTCTGCCCACTGGCCCCTTCTTCGTCCTGCTGCATAGCACTGGGTGATAGAAGGTTATTTTTGTTCTCTCTATGGCAGAAAACAATATTGCCAAACCACAAGTGTGGTTTAGTGGTAAATTTTGAAATCCAGCTGCTCATCATGTCCATAACCACACCCCCAAGGAGAGTCCAGAAAGGCAGATATCTGTGAACTTTCAGAGGGAAAGAGTAGAACCCGGTTTTCTTAGAAATGTTGCAGAGCGTTCGCCCTGTGTGGGGAAGGCACACTTGTACCTGTTGTGTACCTGATTCGGATAAATGCCCTTCCATAGTGGTTTCCTCTGCATTTTTCCACAGCCCCTGATAACTGTATCTGCTTATTGCTCTTGGACTCATTGAGATTCTTCCGAACAACTGTCATTTAAGAAAGGCACAGCTCTGTTGTATCGAGATTAAGGGTGCAGTCCTGTTGCCCCTTCCTCAAGCCACAGACTTCTATTAACGTGAGGGAGTCTGTGCATCCGATGGTCTCTGCTATCACTTCACTTTGCCTCATGCAAGGATGGCTGTTTTCAGCTGTCTAGAAAAAGTAGCCAGGAGGGGAAGGGCACTGGTATGAATTGTCATATGTAGACATTTAGCCTGTTTCTTCCCTTCTGACTCCCCGCCCCCCCGCCTTGCTGAGACACATTTCTGAACTCGGACAACTTCAGTTCTGGGACTCTGAAGAAGCCAAATGAAGTCAGGCAGCTATAGGATCGCACCGTAACTGATTCGGATCTGCAGCATTTGAGAACAGCAACTGATGCTTGTCTTGCCTTATTCGTAAGAATATGGATGATAGAGTTCCTTATCTACATAAATGAACTGTTCCCAACTACGGGAGAGCATTAATGCTTTCTTGCTTCTATGTGCTGCTCTCTGCACTGTTAAGTGGGCGATTTAACAAGATCCCAATTAAGGAACATCTGTGTTTGTGCAGAGCGGGAATAAAGAGCCTGTTGATCATGTCTTTCTGCACGGTAACTTGCACAGGACTGCAGAAAGAGGCCGAGTCTCCTTTCATGCGTTCTTCTTAAGGGATGCTTTATCCTATATCACTGGGAGGGTTGCAAAAGTCTTTTTATTGCAATGCAAATTTGGTGTTGAGACCGTTTAAAAAGCCTGTTTTAATTGCTGCATTTGCTCTTGGTATCAAGACTCTGGTTAGCTTGTAACCATAATAAAAAATTCCTTCCAACCTTCTTCCATCCACTCATTCAGATAGCTGTGTTTATCCATATCTACAAATGTGAGTGCATTACCTACTTCACATGACTCAGCAATCCACCTTGAACAGCTTACCACTTCCTGCAGAGTGGCTTGTTTGGTTCCCCCCCACCCGCCCAGCCTCCACCCCCAGCAGGTCATCCTGAGACCACACGGGCTATCTAGGAGTTGTTTTGCCTACAGTGGGTTGCCATGTCATCCCAACCTGGTGATTAATCCCACTGTGGGTAAAGGAGGCAGTGAGTGAGCTGTTCAGCAAGAGCAAGAGCACAACCTGTGGTCGTCTCAGGTATCCCCCCACCAGGGATAACCCCTTTGATGTGCCCAAGGGACATATGGAAGGTGCCATGAACAGTTGTCCACACCTCTAAAAGTGTGTCCATAGATGTGTAAAGTTTTGTCGCTGTTTTAAAATTCTAGTTGGACTTGTGCAAGCACAGAGGTCTCACCTGGGCAATGTTCTGAGGTGTGCAGCCAGTATCAGCTCTGAACCCAGAGAGAGGCTCTGGATGGGGCTTTTCCCCACATTGCTTTGATTTGCCAGCTGTCAGAAGGCAAGCCGTCTGGTCAAAGCAAAACTGCACATGATCTCCCCCCTCTTTAAAGAGGACACACCATAAGTTGTTTATGCAAAAAATATCTCACCATGGCTTATGGGGAATGGAGGCATTTTGGGTGGTGCAGAGCGGAGGAGACTGGAACAGCCAGGATATGGGGTGTCCTGAAGCAATGCAGACTCCTTTCCTCTCACTCTGAAATACCTTGGCTAGTCGGCATTCGGTCCTATCACTTTCTGGCAAATAGATGGGGAAGAAATGGAGGTAGTGACAGATTTTATTTTCTTGGGTTCCAAGATCACTGCAGGCAGCCAAGAAATTAAAAAACTCTTGCTTCTTGAGAGGAAAGCTATGGCAAATCTAGGCAGCATACTAAAAAGCAGAGCTATCACCCTGCCAACAAAAGTGCATATAGTCAAGGCTATGGTTTTCCCACTTGCAGGATTGACCATAAGGTTGCAAGGTTGAGAGTTGGACCATAAGGAAGACTGAGTGCTGAAGAATTGAGGCCTTTGAATTGTGGTGCTGGAGAAGACTCCTGAGAGTCCCTTGGAACGCAAGGAGATCAAATCAGTCAATCTTGAAGGAAATAAACCCTAACTGCTTTTTAGAAGGCCAGATACTGAAGATGAAACTCAAATATTTTGACCACCTAAGGAGAAGGAACAGCTTATTGGAGAAGACCCTGAAGCTGGGAACGATCGATGGCAGAAGGATAAGGGGACAGCAGAGGATGAGGTGGCTGGATGGAGTCAGTGAAGCAGTTGGTGTGAGCTTAAGTGGACCAGGGGATGGTGGAGGACAGGAGAGCCTGGAGGAATATTTTCCATGGGGTTGTGATGGGTCACGCATGACTTTGCAACTAAACAGATAGCCAAAGCTAGCTATCTGGTGAAAATGCAGAGCCAGATGATCAGGGAGGTAAAGCTAGACTCTGCCAGTCCTGCCACTGTGCCCTAGATGCTCATCAGCTTCTGAGTTTGGGGGCTGCAGGAACCCCAACTGTGGCATACACAGAGACCGGTTTGGTGATTCGGATGCTTTAATACATCTGCATGAGCTTCTGTGCAATGCATCGCTTTTGCGCATTGATGGGTATTGCACATCATCAGATGTTTTAAATGGAACCAGGGGATTTGAGTCTGATAGCATAGTTAAACAGCTAGATCTGAAACAGGCATTTCATTGTTTGAAAACAAAAGCTCCAGACCACAAAATGCACTGAATATCTTTGCACTATGCATAGGAACCACAGTCCTTAGTGCATGCCCAGTAAGCACAGTCTCATTCCTTTATTTCATGCTTGCAATTTCATGTTCCAAGTGAGTCCCTGACTGTAACCAAGAGACTTGTGATGCTCATATAATTAATATTGCATTGTACTTAAAACATTTAAAAATGTGATCTCTCTTTCCCAGTTTGAAGCTGGAGATGCCATTTACCATTGAGAGAGGTGGGCTGTCCTTGGAAAATGAGAAACATGGGATAATTTGCCAGGGGTGTGCTTGGTTTCCACCTCTGTGCCAAAAAGGCTTTGCTCCGCTTTGCCAAAGATCTCCAGTCTTCAGTTGCAGGAGGAAACAGACACAAGGAGGAGGAATATTAGCAGCTGCTTTTTGTTCCTGGTACAGTTGAGATCAGAGTCCTAGAAAGGAAAACTCCCCGTGGCCTCTGGCTGTTCTTTTGAGAGGCACCCAGAGCAACCTGGCAGCCTTTGAGGGCCCCGTCTGGTTTAATCAGGGAACTCCAGAGAGACTTCCTGTTGGAGAGGGTCTAAAAAACACAGACAGCTGCCTAGCGGGGAGCTGGGAAACCCAAACCCTTTGTGCCTGTCGAGTGTGGCCACGGGCCCCCCGTTTCCTTTGAAAGATTACATAAACATCCTTCCCATCCCAGAACAGAAGCTCAATGAAGTCAGCAGTGATGACTTCAGCATCTGCCTGCAGAAAGATGTGAGCTCAGGGCATTTGAGCATAACTGCCTGCCATCAGTGGATGAAGTCACCCATTTCTTTGTTGGGCTGTGGAGTCAACTGCCTGGGACGGGAGGCCGGAGTAAGTGGTAGGACACGCAGCCACTGGTATCTCGGCGCAGCACTGGCTAGTAGCACTGGCCTCCTTCATGCCAGAGCGGCACACAAGGGGCCTCTCAAAATTCTCCACCCTGTTTGTGAGCAATAATATTGGGGAACCGCTGTCAGTGAATTTCTCCAGGGATGGGGTACATTCTCAATAGTTTCTTACAGGGAGGGCTCACCACTGGCATGATGCTTGTGCCTTTCTATGACAGCTTTCCTTGTCTATTTTTGCAAGGTTGTACAGTCACCTCAAGTGGCAACATCATCAACGGAGTCGGCAATTGGCCTGCATTTCGCACCCATCGCAGTGCGGGTGTGAGTTTTCCATCTAGCTCCAGGGATGAGATGGAGCTGGTGCTGAGCCAAAATCTGTCCTTCACTTTTTTGACATTGTTCTTCCACCATGAAAGAGGCTCCTGTTGTTCTGCCTTGTTCCCAGGGTGCTTCGGAATTCAATTTAGTGTTGCTTTTTGAACTTATGCAGCTTTTCCAAGATGGCTGAGGGTGCTTTATTATGCATGTCTCCACAGTCTGTTGACCTTCCAGATCAGCTTCCTAAGCTGAAAAAGCCCAGTGGGCAGAATAAACTCTCGAAGCCTTTCCCTGAGCCTTAATGAACGTTCAGGATGCGGAAGAATCTGCAGACTACCAGAGAAATGATTGCATTGCAGAAGGCACAGTTGGGCACCTCCCAAGTAAGGAAGTCAACCTCAACCCCATATTTTCTCCAATTTGCCTGCATTTCTGAAATTCTTTTTGAATTCTATGAGCTTGATCAAAAAATGCAAGAGGAATGGTTAGTGTAGCTTAGTTTATATGCACCAAGAGTTGCCTGAATGACTCATTGTATGTAAAGGATCCTGGTAAGTAAAGGACCCTAATTGACGGGAGACTCAGGACAGATCAAGGGTAGTATTTCGCACAGTGCATAATTCACAGAATTTGCTGCCCCACAGAGAAGTGGCAGCCATCAATTTGGATGGCTTTAAAAGAGCATTGGGCAAGTTCATGGAGGAGAAGGCTGCCGGTCCTGATGGCTATATGCTAAGTCCAGTACCAATGAGTGCATTTGGATGCTGCCATTCAAGGACCCTTCAAGCTTTGCCTCCCATGCCTGTGAGTGAAGAAGACAGTGGGAGAAGCCAAGGTCCTGGGCCTGCCATTCTTGCACAGCCATGCTCTCTGCAGCAGCATGGCTCGAGGTGACACGGTGGCATCCTTCACGCGCAAACCCAGCCTTGGTAGCCAACTGGCTCTCTCCCGCCTCTAAAAAAGCTGTATCAGTTCCCAGGCAGAATTTATCCTTGATTTACTGACTGCAAGCTCATCCATCACAGGCAGCAGTGGCAACAGAGGGGAGGGGGATGTTGTACTCCCAGTGGGAGGATAAATTGCCCAAGTTTGACTTCCCTGAACAAATCAACCCTGGGCTTTTCCTACAGCTGAGCCGCTCAAGGTGCCTTTCAGTTTCAGGAACCTCCCAGTAAAAGTAATTCTTCTTTTGGCACACCATAGCAGCAGAGGCACCGGATGGAGGCAAGGGAGGGGCTCCCCCCCACCTTTTGGTGTAGAATTCGACTCAGGGCTTTGTGCAAAGATGGGCATTCTGTCGCCTATCCATGGTAAGGGGACCACTTTGCATGATCAACAATAGAGCCAACGTGTGCCAATAAAAGAAAGTATAAAAATAAGTGCAGAATTAGATAGAATTCGTATGGAATAAAAACACAATATATCTCATCAGAGAAAAGACTATGACTGTGCCTGCTTTCACAGTCTGCTCTCCAGATGCTAACCGGGGATGTGTGGCACTGAAAAACTTGGTTCATTTGAGCTTAGAAACATAGAAACAGAGTGAGTCAGAAGGGGTCTCCCAGGCCATCTAGTCTGACCTCTGGCTCCAGTCGGCTCCACTCATGACAAGGCCACCATGTGCATGTCCAGCCTGCCCTTGAACACCCTCACCGATGGGGCTTCAGTCACCTCCTGTGGAAACCCATTCCATACCCTCGGGGTCCCAACTGTCAGGAAGTACTCCCTGACACCCACCTTGAACCTTGGTTCCCAGAGCTTTGCTCCATTGAAGCGTGTCCTGCCCTCAACTGCAGGGGAAAAAAGGCCATAACCCACCTCTGTGTGACACCCCCTCACATAACTGTATGTCACTAACAGGTGCCCTCTGAGTCTCCTCTTCCCCAGGCTGAAAAAACTCAGTCCCTCCTCATATGGCTTAGCCTGTAAACCAGCCACCATCCTTGTGGCCCTTTGCTGCACTGAATCCAACCTTGCTATATCCCTCTTGTAATGAACTGAACACAGTACTCCAGCTCCAGGCACACCAGAGTTGTATAGAGTGGCAGTAATAGCTCTCTCAAAGTAGAAGCCATGCTTCTGGCTAGGCAACCAAGGGTGCCTAGCCATTTGCCCTCTTGACCGCTGTGTCACACTGTTGACTCATATTTAGCTTACAGTTGACCAGTACCATGAGATCCTTTTCTCAAGTGCTACTTTCCAGTCACTTGTCCCCTAACCTGTACTTATGACACCCTTGCTCTTACTCATGTTGAATGCCATCCTGTTGTGCCGAGCCTACTTTCATAGTCTGTCCAGATCCTTTCCAACCTGATAGCCAAAACCAGTTCAGCTTAGTGGATTTTTAAGTTTCTAAGAAATTGTGCAAAACGTTTATGCAAATATGGAGCCAAGAACTTCTTAACTCTGCTGCTAGGCACGCAGGCAGCTCACATTGCATAAAGTGGGTCTAACTAGTTAGATTTGAATTGCTCTTGTTCTAACATTTAACGTGAGAAGTATGGAAATACTCTTTTATGCACAACTTTCCACCTTGGTTGCCTTGAACATGGCAACCTATTTGTTCATTATTTATTCATTATATAATATATATGAATTATATATTCATGGCAGTGAACCTATTTTGGGCATGGAATTCAGCACCATCAATAAGTACTTGCATTATGCCAAGACCGGGGTGGGCAGTTGCATGAGGCCCCCTGGCCCCTTTTCTAGCCCCCTCTGTTGCCCCCATGCCCCCAAATTTGCCCCCAAATTGTGATGGTATGGAGGGATGGCACACTGTGCTTGAAAGCAAAACCATGACTTGGGTGCTCCCCCTGTGCCTTCTTCTGAAGACGCACTCTTGTTTGGCTGCTGGCAACCCACCACATTTGGGTAGTGGGGTAACCATTTCAGCAGTGGCGAGGAAGAGCTTGCTGGTGGGGGTGGGTGGGTAGAAACTAGCCCTTGAACCCAGCCCCTAGAAGTTCCCTGCATCTGGGCTGGAGCGTATCAGGAGTCTCTACACTCCAGGATTCACCAACAGGATGCATTTGCAGTGCTGTGAAGAAAATGGAAAAGCATGGAGAGGGCCAGGTAAACAAACAGCTTTATTGGTCATTTTACAAAAGGGTCCATTAGCTACCAAAGAAGCATCTGGCGATCTCTGCCTTTGCAGCTGGTGGGGCTGAGCACCTGGGCAGTTTTGGAGAATGTGCTTGGTATAGCGGAGTCGCCATCCTGTGTTGGATAAGCAAAGGCTGATTCCCTTCCCCGCTGCTTGCTCCCAACCCTTCCCGTCCCACCTGCCACTGGGCACAAACTCTCCAGTTGCAGAAATGCCAAAATTTCCAAAAAATCTGCCCCACAGAGGCCCAAAGCTGGAGCGTCCCTTTGTCGTGATTTATAAATACAGCTTTCTTGGCTCCCAGGGACTGCTGAACTCCAGGGAACAGACATATTTACAAGGGGCCTGGTCATGCGGCTCCTTTTGAAGGGTCATAAATTAGAAGCTCAGAAACACCCACCCACCCTGGCCCATAGTCCACTGATGCCAATCCGAAGGCCTTGCACTCTGCTCACACCAACTCCGTTTGGTTTCATCTTTTTTCCTGGAAGCACAAAGAGGGTGACACATCAATGGGATGGCCTCTGCTCCTCACCCACTGTTTTTTCTTCCCACAGTGCAGCCAGAGAATTGGCTTACCTCATCACAGATTTGAGTGTGCAAGAGAAGTACCCAATCATTTCTTGTAGGAAGTCCATGACATTGGGTAACCTAGAACGTCTTCCAGATAAGTGCTACCTTTTGGTTAAGTGACCTAGAATGCCTCCCCGCACCATGTTCATTGATCAAGTATCGCTGATTTTCTCACATCTCTTCTGCCTAATCCCAGCAACTTCCATTGTCATAACAAGTTGTATTGCTTGTTGTATGACTGAAAGAACCAGCAGCAACATTCAAAACATGCGTGTTGCGGGGGAGGAGCAGCAGATGGGATCAAGTGAAACTTTGTCAGAGTCCCAATCGCCCAGGTCAGAATCAGCCTCTCTGAGATGCTAACTATGCATTGCACTGGGGTCATAGAGCACACATTCTGGGTCTAGAGAGGTCCTGGAAATGTGCTCTGCTTGCTCCACGGCACTCTGGGAGAGCACCACAGATTAAGGATGGTGACGGTGCCAAAGTGGGCATGGCTGGGTACCTGCTGAAGACCTAGAGTCCTGCAGAAGCCTGTGGAAAGGAGCCCCCTGGAGATGGTGGCTCCTGTCACTCTTGCAACCTCTTGCCCACACCCAGGCTCAAGCACTGGTGGTGCTGAGAAGGAGGAACCAGAGATGTCGCTGCTGACTTGCCGCTGGCTCCCTGCTTGTCATGCAAGCCAGTGGAAGCAACAGTAGAATGAGGAGGGTGAGCCATGCAGTGGGTGGTGAGAAGGGAGACTGGCAGATGGATGGGGCCCACTCAGCGTGTCTTGCCACAGGTCTTTCAAAACCTGGAGCCAGCAGAACCAGGGAGCTGGTGTGGGGCCACAGGTTAACTGCCCTCTTGCCCTCCTGCTGTGGTTCTGAGCCAAACCGAGTGTTCCAAAGGCAGCTCTGGGGTCTCTGCCAGCTGTCAGAAGACAAAGTGTGCTGATGCCTGGCCTGGGTCCATCGATCCCCCAAAGCAACGGTCCTTCTTCCCTCCCCCACCCCCCCAGCAAGCAAAAACACAGGAAGTGCTGCATTGTCACCTCACTGCGGTCTCCTGTTGTCCCGCTGCGCCCTGACCCGTGACCTCGAGATCCTGTTGATCCCCTGGAAGAAGAGCTTCCTGTTGTGGAGCAATTGCTTGACACCTGGCTTCTGGAGAGAAAACTGGGCTTGCTGTATGGGATGATCTCCTCCTCTGCCAGGAGACAAGCACATCAGTGAGAAAAGTCAGCCAACAGCCGGGCGAGATCTGCTGTCACACATATATATGCTGCTGCTATTGGGCACAGCATGGCTTGCGTATTACGAGAAGAGCAGGTGGGATAAAGAGCAATGGGAGAGCACAATCCGGCAATGCGCAGAAGGGTTTCAAGGGCATGTCCAGGAAGGAGGTCAGTCAGGAATACAAGGAAGCTGCACACAGTTCTGATCTGACTGCATGGTCCGCCGCAGCAGTTCTAGGTCTACAGCAGCCACATGTGTGGCAGAGAGTGTACAAGGTGGATGGGAAGCATTGGAAGCAAGCTCCCACTCCCCACAGGTGTGAGAGGCACAGGCAGGGACAGAACACCCATCTGCCAAACTTAGGAAAATGCCTTTCCCAAAGGAGTGGCTCTGACTGGAAAAGGGGCAGGCATATTGCTGGTCCTGAACTCCAGACCACAAGGCAAGCTCATCACCAACCCACAGTATGGAAGGCAAAAATGGCGGCTGTGTCTGTCAGCATGGAACCCCGAAACAAGGCGCTGCTGCTAACCTTTAAAGCCTTGTATAGCTTGGGACCGTTTGACGGAACTTGATGAAATGCTTGCTGGAGCTCCCGTCCCGGCCACAGTGCACTACGACCGGCATTCGAGGCCTTTCTTCCACTGCCACTTCAGCAGGTGGCCATGAAGATGGCCACCAAAAGGAGGGCCTTCTTAGTCATGGCCCCTCAGTTTGGCAATGACCTTCCCACTGAGGTTCCCAGAGAAGAAGGGTGAGGCAGTCTTCTTCTCCAGAGCCTCCGAAGGCATTGAGTGACAGAAGTGTGCTTCATGTCAGTCCAATTGCATTGAAATTGTGTTAGCTGCTCAAATGCTTTTAAGGTCTGTTTTGGATTTTGTATGTCAGAATTTGATGCTTTTGAACAAATAGCATTGCCCACTTTTGGTTTTTTGAGATTCCTGGAGAACTGGCTCTTGAGCAGTATGGAAAAGAAGCATGTGGGGAAGCAAAGGAGTCCTCGTACCATCTCGGTGTTGGTGGAAGTGCGGGCCTGCCACTGCGCGATGGGGGACTTTCCGCTCTGCGGCTGAGGAAGCACCCAGGACCTTCTCCAGCGAGGAGGGGTCGCAGTCCAGCGGGGGGGCACTCTCTGGAGCAGAGCAGCTGAGGTCCTCTGTGGGAGGTGGCAGGGGGGGTGGCGGGAGGTCTGCATGCGGAGCCAAGGACAAAGTGCCGTGGTCAGCTCTCGTCCTCCACAGGGGGCCCATGTGTGTGTCCACACTCACGGGACTGTGGAGCCCAGCCCGATGGGGAGGCTTTGCACCCGTTGCACTCACCTCCTTGCTGCTTCTCTCGACGGTAGTGGCTAGGCTTGGCCTTCCTCTTGCCTTTTGCTTTCTGCCCTGGCGGAAGAGCCACATCCCCTAGGCTGGGGTGGGGTTTACCTGCCAGGAAAAGCCCCACATTGGAGTTGGGGAACCAGGGTAGGCAGCTGGGTCTTGGTCCGCCCAACCCGCTCTCAGCTTTCACAAAGGCAAGTCACTGCGGGCTGATCCCAGCACAACCCACCATTGGCGGGCTCAGGAGAAGCATCGTGTCACTTGCAGCTCCTCAGTCCGTCACTGAGACCTGGGAGAGGCAGTTTGGCCCTTAGAATGAGGGGCAAACACACGGAAGCTGGGCAGTCGGCCACCAGGAGGCGGCAGCTGGGGAAAAGGGGAGAGGCCGAGGGCAGGGGACATGGGTTGCAGAGGAATCCCAGAGAACTGGGTCAGGACAGCCCTTGGGCCTGAGGTTCAGGCCCTTGCTCTGATCTCTGCATCACATTGTCTCTTTTAACGCTCAAAGCAATTAACTGCTCACACCTTACCAGACATCTGCTGGGCAATTAAGTCCATGTGTATTTTGCACTCCCGCAGGTGCAACATTTTTTTCTTTAGAAGGAAACCTGCCACACATTGGCAAGCTCTCTGCTGGCCTGAGAGCTCTTGGGCTCCTCACAGAGAGGCCATTTCCCTCCATCGCCCCATGTGCAAGGCTGCTCTGCTGCCCATTGGATGAGCGAGAGGGAAGAGGCACCCACCTATTCCTGGGGAGTCCACATCCTCTGCGCTGTGTGCTGGTGTCTGGCTCAGGTTGCGTCGATGGCCTGCCCTGGGAGCAATGCCCTCGGATCCCTCCTCAGGAACATTTAAATTTGGGTTGGACTGAGTCAAGGGAGGGCTTGAGGCTCTGGGCAATGGCCCGGGGCCATTGGGCAATCGCCTTGAAAGCAAGAAACAACACATTTACTGGAGAGGAGGACCCTGGCAGGCAGGCAGGCAGCAAAGGGAAGGCGAGGCGACTTTGAGAGGAGATGCTGGAGCAGCAGAGTTTCTAGTTGACCTTGGAGGTTTCTTCCAGCTCTGTGATGTATAGATACCTGCTCAACAACTTTCCTTCAATTTTCCTGTCAGTGCCGAGGGGTTCAGCTTTGGTACACATCTTTTTAGAAAAGGGGTCCGTATTGCAGAGCCGTAGCATGCCATAGCAAAATGGGTCAGTTCTGTCCCCGAACAATACAGATAGGCAGAAAGCTATGTGAGATTCTGGGAGCTGTGCGCCAAACCATCTGGGTACCAGACTGGGGAAGGCAGGTATAGGAGGGTGTGGGAATTCAGTTTTATTTCTTTGTTTCTTTTCCATGAAACATACACATTTTCCAAGTGGATAATGGCATTTATATCTATTCCTGTATCTATAACTAATCCACATCGGCATCATCAAGATAAATAAAACCATAAATTAAAGATAATGAAACAGACAAAATCCAAACTTGTGTGAGCGTACAAGCATTGCAGATGACATGACTTGGAAAGATCCAAAGCTTGCTGCAGTTCCTTACTTCCTGCCTAAATGCAGAAGACAAGGCTCTTCCCATTTAGATTACAGTTGAGAAAAGCCCCCATCTTTTGTGTCTACCCAAAATGTATGTGCAATGGCAGAGTAGGCCCTCTGAGGATGAACTTTTGGCTCAGGAAGGTTCACAGCGTAGAAATATTTCTTAGGGAATTCACAGAAAGTTACAGTTGGCTCATCCTTGGAGGTCATCTAGTCAACCCCCTGCTCAGTTAAGGAATTGAGCATCCTTGTTCAGCATCCTTGGCAGGTGGCCATCCACAGGACTGCTTAAATGGCGGAAGAAGCCTTCCAAAGATGTTTGTTTCAATTTTGAATAGTGACCTTAAGGAAGTTTCTCTTAATGTTTGGCCAAAATCTGCCCCCTCCAACATCCACCCATTGGCTCTAGTCCTGCCCTCTGGGGCCGCAAAGATCCATTCTGCTCTAGAATCAAGTGCACGGTCAAGGCAACAGGTCTAAATGGGGGTGGGGGGCACAGAATATAGGGCAATATTCTGTGCCTGGATCAAATACTTTGCAAGGATCAGCGGTTCATACCTGGGCAGGTGAGGAATCTCAAAGTGATGCAGCCTGGGGATGTCTTCAGAAGCTCTCATCTCCTCCCGGGGTGAGGGGGTCAGAGTGGCTGTGGACTGCTGCCCATAGGAGTTTGCAGGAGAGGAGGCTTCGCCACGGGGCGGGGGAGGAGGACATTCCTCTTCCTGGATGTTCTCCATCAAATAAGTCCTTTCTGGCAGAGGAGGGCACCACTCTTCCACCTCAGAACTACAAGCAGGGAGTGAGCTAAACATTTTGGTTGCAATACTCTTGAGCTCCCAGTTTGCACTCCTACCACGACCATCACTTACACACACAAGCACACCAAGGATACACTTGCTCCTTGAGATCCAGAGCGAGCCTCTCAACCAGCAGCATTGGACCTCTTGCAACCCAAAGACCAAACTCTGTTCTGGCACACCTCTTGGGGCGACATGGCAGTGGTGGGTGGGCTACCAAGGATACTTGACCTTAAAGCTCTTACTGCCAGTAACTAAGCCTTAGGAGAGGCAGTTCCATCACTAGGATAGAGAAAAAGTGCGTAAAAGGTTGGCAGTCACCACATTATCAGTGTTTGGAAGAAGAGGAAAGGTGCCAGAGAAGGGGTTGGCCTTCTGGGGAAAACCAAAGAGCTAGAATGGGACTCTGGACAGGCCAAAGCCTATTCTGCCCTAAACACAGAATAAGGATTTCTTGACATTTCACACCAACTTTGTTTACAGTTTCCATCTCCTAACTTGATGAAAAAAGGTTATTTGAAGCCATCAGAGACATCTAATTTGATCACATCTGTCCTGTTCAAACACAGGATGAATCTGGGGTCTCAACAGACTTCTGGATAGCTGGGATTAGTCCAAGCACTTGCAGGAGTAAGTCAGTGGTTTTTTAAAAAGTTGGATGCAGTTCCTTAACTGATGCTCAGAATGGCTGCTTGCCACTTTCAAAGAATCAGTTTCACTTGCAAATATCGAGTGGGGAGAGACAAATCCTGAACCCTTTTTAAACCCTGCTGTGGTGAGACTCAGATAACCCCTGGCTGTTGATGACGATGGCTCACAGAAATGGCCCCAGCGAGCATATGAGCTGAATCATTGCAAAGGCAGCCTGTGTGGATTGTGACGACCACGTCAGTGGGTATTGGTGAGATTTCATTATTTAACTGTATACTTATTCTTTTGAATACTGCCCACCCTTTCCATCCACCGGGGTCCACACCGTGGCTTTACAACCACACACACACACACAGGCCAAATCTTCATTATACAACAAAGAACAACAGCCACCAGTTGTACTTTCCAAGTGCTCTTCAATGCCACTGCCTTATCACCGAGCGCATTGCCAGGGTGTGCACTGAAAGAATGTGCAGGCCCAATAAGAGCTGAAGCCCAAATGCAGACTAATGTTGAACACATGATTTCCAGTCCGATTAGCAGGAGGAAATCCTGTACTGAATGGAAATGACATGGCCTGGCCTCCCTTTGGCACTTACCCAACTTCTAGCTCCTCTTCCTCCTCTTCTTCCTCCACATATTGGCTCAGTTCACTGGCAGAAGGAGGTGGAGGAAGCACTTCTGTCCAATTGAGGGATGGAGTCTTCACTGGCTTCCCCATGGATTTCTGTTTGCCGGGCTTAGCAACTACATCAAGAAACAGAGGTCAGGGAGAGGGACCATTCAATGGGGCAAATGAGTGATTCCCTGAGACTAGGTGCTACCCAACTGAAGAAGAACACTAGCCATGCAATACCAGCACAGAGGCTCAGAAGCAGCCCCACAAAAGTAATTTGGACCCTCATTCCAGCAAGAGCTTGCAGGACTGCAGCCTAAAATTCCACTTGTGAGTCTTGCACTGCTTGTCAGCATTATGTGCCAGTCTGCCTCTACCCTTCCTTCCAAGTATGAATGAACCTGACCTCCTGCTATGCATGGGGAAAATCAGGCCACTGTCCCATCAAAGCCTGAACCTTCCATACCAACCAGCCCTGACATGGCATGTTATTGATGATTTTGACTATGGCTCCTAGCATTCCTGACTAAAAGAATGACTATTCCTGGGGAGGATGGGAGTATTTACAAGTCACCGGGCTGGGCAAGGCTGTCCTATAAACTGACTGGCAGCATCCATAAATAATGCTGCATCAGCAAGCAGCCTTTTGAAATCAGACATTGTGAAGCATGCTGAAGTTCAACGACAGAGCTATGGCTCTTCCCCAGATGGTTGCTACTGCTCCCTTGCCTCTTGCTGTCATCTCCTTCTACGGTCAAATTTGGCTCCGCTGTCCTGCAAATGGGAAGGACTGGTGGCTCTAGGGTGCAGCAGCATACCCATTCTGATCTGTAATCTGAACTTTGAATAAGCAAGCCTGGTGCTGAACCCACAGTATTTTCAGCACCCTGGACAGCTCCTTCCAAGTTACGCCTGCAGCCCAGAGTGGCAGCTGGTGGCCCCACTCACCTAGGAGCCACCAGCCTCCACTGCCTCTTATGTGCTGTAGCCAGTGATGGCAGGATGTTGGGGTGCAAAAACTCAGGTCTCAGGGCCAATGTGGGGCTTCCAATAGGCCACAGCCAATTCTGAGACTTAGTTCCTTGCTGTAAGAGATTTAAGTTACAGTTTGCTGGGTTCTGCCCCCATCCCTTTGACTGTGGCCCCAGCAAGCATCTCCAAAATGGAACTCAACCATTGTGCTGAAGAAGATTCTGCATATCTAGACTCACTTTTCCAGATAAAATGAAGCTACTGTAGTTGGAGAATATCAACATTGAGAGAAGTTTAGCTAGCTTCTCGCACACTCAAGACCCCTACCGCTCTCCACCCTGCCCCGCTCAGGCTGGGCATACTGGATGCTGGAGATTCCAGACTGGGGAATCCACTGGTTCTCCTCTTCATCAGGTGAATGTAGATGCGCTGCCCCGTAGGGTACCACAGGAGTTGTGGCATAGGGGGTGGTGTGCTGTGAAAATGCTCCATTGAACGTTCTCATGTCATCACTGGCGGGGTCAATGGTGCTGTAGATGGGCCCATCAGACACCCCTGTCCCGAACTTTTCAGTCTGAGCAATGTAATTGGAAATCCCAGCATCTGCAAAAGAAGGGAACACCCTGTGATCTGGCTTAACCAGGCCTTCTGGCTGGGCTGCAGCAGATTCTGCATGGCACAGGAATTAAGCATCTTTGGGGCCTGGAGGGCTGCTTCTAATCCAGGCTTGCAACGAGGGGTTAACACCGGTCCTGTTGCTTAGCCTCCACTAACCTTGTCTGCATTCTTCTTCTGGGAGGTCACAACCTGGAAAATCTGCTTTGTTTGGCTCAGCAACTTCCTGTGCTCTCCCCCCAACCACCAGAGCATCTGCACATGGTTTCTGCTAGCTGAACTCCTTTTTCCTCACTAGGTCTACACTGGGCTTCCTTTTATGGGTTTGCTGAAACAGTGGCAGTCTTACCATTATAGTATCTCTCTGTGGCATTGTGGTTTCCTGTGCAGCAGCTCACTCCGGGCTCCTTGGTCTTCCCATTGCGCAGCAAATTTGGAGCTGGCCACGAGTCCGCCAGCCAGGGATAGCTGGAGGCACTAGTGGCCATGGCCAGCATGCCGGGCCGGCTGCAGGAGAGACAGAGAGTCACAACTCTTGGGGGGCTGATGCTAGGCCTGCCATCTTTCTGATTTACTTTTTAATCTGAACAGAATAATTGTATGAAGTTCAATCAATGTGCTGGTTAATTTGTGGGTTAAATGTCCATGTATCGCCACTGCTTAGAACAGGGGTGGGCTACCTATTGCAGGCCAAATTCCAATGCTGGAAGAGTCCCGGGGTGCACTTGATCTGTGGGTGGGGCAAAAGACACGGTGGGTGGCCCAAGTGGGACTTTTTCCAATTCTGAGCCTTCTCAGAAGTAAGCCAAACCAAGTCACTCAGCAGTCTTTTTGCACAGCATCCCAAATATTATTCCTCTAAATGTCTAGTGAGAATTAAGTAGGATTGAATCACTCCAAAGCACTTTTAGTTTCTGCATGAGTTTCTCATAACAGACACCTCTCTAAATGCACACATTTTTAAAATGCATGCTTGCCTATATACTTGCTTAAGCCGATCTATTTACTCCTTTTAAGGTATATTTTTCTCTAATATGTAGAGTTTTGGATGCACTTTACCCTAATACACAGATTTTTGCAGGCATTTCCTTTGTTTGGGAAACCCCATCACAAAATCCAGAGATGTGCAAATAGTGAACATTCTCATTCGCATATTGATTCGGCACCTGCAAATTAGAAATGTCTGTTGATTTGTTACATTTGTTGCAAGCCATCCAGAGACTTTTAGTAATGGGACAGCATAGAAAAACTTTAAATAAATAAATAAAATACATTTGCAGCCTGCTTTGTCCTCAGAAAAACCTTGAGGGGTAGGTTAGCTGGAGAGTCAGTGATGGAGTTTCGGACCCAGTCTAAGCACCACACCAGCCTGACTGAATTTCTCCCTCACCCCCTCTCTGCGCTCACCTGCCACTGCCACGTGCCGGCCCATCCGCGTGGGGGAAAGAAACTGGAAAGAAAGGAGACCACACTCAGTCGGGGACACTTCCCTGGAGAACAAGGTGAGGGCTAGGCAGGGGATGTTGGGCGAAAAAGCAATGCGATGGAGGGGGAGCAAGCCTTACCTGCTGGTGTGTACGCAAAGGAGGCTGCAAAGAGAAGCAAGCAAACAGTGAGGCAGCTCAGGCAAGTCATGGCTGTGGCTGGCAGAGGTGGGGAAGGAGTCTAAGGCTGCCTGGGGCAGGGAGAGGGCAGTTGCTTCTTGGCAGTGCATGCACTCTGCATGCAGGCTGGCATGTGCTCATGTCCCTGGCATCTCTGGGTGAAAGGAGCCGGCAAGAGAAACAGCTTTCCTTGTCTGAAACTGTCAACATTGGGGTACAATCTAGGGCTGAGGGCCGGGTGGAATGGCCAGCCGGGCACCTGGGACCCCAGGTGGACAAGAGGATTGACACCCTGGGGCTTGATGAAAGATCATCTGGCCAGGCATCAGGATGCAATGTGTGCTTGGAAAAGAACAGACTAGATCTCTCAGACTCACAGGACCAGAGGCAAAGGCCGGGGAGGGCAGTCCTGGCTCCAGCATCATGGCTGTGCCAGAGCCTGAGCCCCTTGGTTCAGTGGTCCTCGAGGCAGAAAGCCACTGCATATAACCATGCAGCCTGCGCGGCTCACAGAACCAAAGCCATCGTGCCCAAGGAGCCACACACCTGTGCTGTGTTGTTCATGTGGAAAGGACATCCTCAGAGAGGTGGAGGAGGAGAGCCAGAATCCCACTCAGTAGCCCCTCCCTTTAAGGCATTCCCCTCCAGAGTCTGGAAGGGTGACCTGACCATGGGCACATAAGGGCTTCAGCCAATTCTTGGGCCCCTGTGGGGCAGGTTGTTCATTGGGAGCATTCCTTTGTGAGTTGGGCCACCTCACTTCCTCCAAAGCACCCGGGATACTTTGAGCCAAGACCAAGAGAGGACCTGCGGTACAAGGCAGCATCCTATATCTTTGAGCAACCAGCCACATCGTCCTTCAAGAGAGCAAGAGCAGGGAAGTGGCAGGTGAGTCACCTCACCTGTGTAGTGACTCAGCTCCTTCCTCTTCTTCCGGCGACAGTAGATCCACACGCTGAAGCACATCAGGATGACCCAGCAGGCCCCCCCGATGCCCGCAATGAAGGCCGGCTGCTTCACCACGTCTGTGATCTGCTCGGCAAGGCTCACGCTGTCCCCACTGCTCACAGGTACTGTGTCTTGGTCTGGTGAAGGCTCTGCAGCAGTGGATAAGGCAAAACATCTGCCCTGAGAGGAGGCTAGTAGTGGGACCTACACTGGTTGTTCCTGAGATGGGAAGTCAGGAGGAAGCTGTCTTGACAATCGTGAAGAGTGAAACAAACTTCCCTGCAGATAGAAAGCTACTTGTAAAAGGGAGACCTTTAACCCTGACTAGCTAGCTTTCCATGAGGAGGGAGGGAAATATTTTTGTCAGGGGGAAGGTTCAGGCATATGTGCAGCCTGAACAGTATAGCCCGGCCACAGCTGGACCCCACCAACAAGTGTGAAAACCAAGCATGGTGGAAAAGAGCTTTGCACCTACCACACTTCAGAAGCAACTGTCCCTTCCATCATCCTGATCATGTGGTCAAGAGATGACAACTGCCCCATTTTGCACCTCTACCATTTTCTTGCAGTTGCCGCCTTTCTGCATGACCCCCTTTTGTGAATCCTCTCTCCAAACGCCCTTGAGGAATCCCCAGCCTGGCAAGGTCTCTATCACAGCTGTAATCCTTTTGAGTCCCAACTTCTTTGTGATATAAACTTAAAGGAAGTTTGATTGGGCTTCTGGTTTGCTAGTCCTGCTAGACAGGGGCCAGATCAGACCATGCACTGGCTTGAGCTAAGGATGGGAAAACACTCAGAAGCAATCCCAAATCCAAAATGGGAATCTTGAGCCTGGACTGCTGGTCCAAAGTCTGTATCTTTTACTTTAATGTTCATGAAATGCTTCATATCCTGCTGCTTCAAATCAGAGGCTGCAGTACAAAACTTGAAAGGAAGTAGGCCTATTGAATTCAAGGTGATTTACTTCCTTCCAAGTAAGTCTAGGTAGGATTGTGCTGGGAACTGTTCAAAGTAGCTGTCTGCATTGAGTATTTTGTGTGTTTGTGCATGTGAAAAACCTAAAACATCTAAAACTGATTGAATGGCAGGTAAAGCTGCTAAAACCACAGGGTATTATTTATTTATTTTATTTATTTATTTAGTAAACTTCTATGCCGCCCCATTCGCCGAAGCCGCGGGGCGGCTCACAGACATAAATAAACTTCACTAAAATAATATACCTGGGTAACCTGGCCAGAGACGCTCCAAAAACAGGGTGATTTTCAAAAGGTAGTGGAATGCCATTGGTGGGGGAAGCAAAATGCAATCGGTCGACAAGGAAAATCAGTCTCCCAGGCAGGGAGTTCTAGAGATTGGGCACCACGTTCAGGAAGGTGCACACTCACTTCTACATTGGACATCACTGAGAAGCGGGTGGGACAAGCACGACAGTGTCATGGGTCAGGGCCCCAAGCCCTCCTGAAGGATGATCCTTGCCCTCATCCTTGGACAAAGTGGTCCCTGTATTAATAGTTCAGGGAGAAGATGCTGGTACAGAAAGGAGTCATGACTCGTGGTTCTGTCCGTCATAGAATCTTCTACCAGCCCCGGACCTCATTCCCCAGGAAGATCCAGGGCTCTCTCCTCTTGTGTTGTTGCTGTCCCTGGACTCTGGGGATCCCACCCATGAAGAGTCTAGCATGCTGCCGCCACCACGTCAATGCAGCCTGAGGCTGCTAAGACAGAGCTCTCCAAGGTGCTGTCCTGTCCAGTTCCTGCCTCACTGAGAAAGCTGCCTTGCCCCACCTGGTTAAAAACGTGTTCCATAGTGGGACCTTGTAACCCAGACCTCACCAGCATCCAGCCACATTATGTGGACATCGTCCTCATCGCAAAGACAAAACAGAACAGAGGGCTTGCCAGCTGTCCTCAGTGAATGGGCAGACCATATGGGGGAAACCCGTCTTACTCCTTTCTCCTTGCAGCCCTGGGTACTCACTGATCTGTATGATGACTGGGGTGCTCCTCACGCCAATGCCTGCACTCGTGGCTGCTGCTACCTCTGTGCGGTAGACCATGCCTGGCACCAAGCCCAGCAGGACTGTTGAATGCACTGTGCCATCCACCGTCTTGTTGATGTGGTAACGAGACTCATTTCCCAGGCACCAAACCTGCCACAAGAAGGGAAGAAAGCAGTGACCCAGTGGTTGAAGCAGCACACTCAGGCAAAGAAGCGATCTCTCCTTTGCCGTCCCTTGCTACAGCTGGACCACAAGGCCTTCAGACCGTCATGCTCTCATGCATACTGAGAGAATCCACTTTACCCGGTAATCCTGGATGATCCCGTTTTGCTCTCCAGGTGGAGGAGGCTCCCAGGATACGCTGATACTGGTACTGTTTCTGGCCCCCACGGTGACTACGGTAACTGCTTGAGGAGGAGCACTGGGAGCTGGTTAAGAGGGAAGGAAAAGAACTCATTGTGTCATCTCGGTCAACAAAGACACAGACTAATGTGGCATATGGGGATTTCCATCCTGAACTTTGGAAGCCAGAAAGCAGCAAGAGGACATGCTGAGTCATAGGAAAGGCAATGCTGAGTCAACCTTCAGATGGGTTTGAAACTAGTTTAACCACCATGACTTCCTTTACAGAACCCCGGGAATGGTGGGTTTGTGAAGGCAAAGAGATGTACCTTGACACACGACCAAACTAGGCAGTATTTTAAGTGCTTGGATAACTAGATGTGTGTGCTTAAATAGAAAATTAACAGTAGCTCTCTCTGGGTGTGCACTGTGTGTGTGTGTGTGTGTGTGTGTGTGTGCACGTGCACATGTGTGCTTGAAGCACCAGCAAAGGGGGAAGAGGAGTTTAACCTGGGGTCCCCTAACTTTTTGGATTGGTTGGCACATGGGAATTTTGCAGGTGTCTTGTAGATGCTCCCTCAAAATGGCTCCCGAAGTAGGGGGCTTGTCCAGCCATAAAATGGCAGCCACTGGGGGCAAGGAATGCCCTGAATACAGATCTTTCAGAAAGAAAACAGGTGAAACAGGAAAAAAATGCCCAAGGATTTAATTACAAGGCAGAAGTAGGTTCTTATATCTAATACCCCCCTTTTTTAGCCCAATTAAAGAAGGTGCTGGACAGTGGGCTGCTGAGGTATGGAAGACTCTCAGTTCATGTTTAGTTCCTGTAAAAGAACTGGACACCACATTCAAGCAATCAGGTGGTGCTCAAGCTTGGTAGTTGCCACTGGAGGTTTCCATGGACAGATTGGTATCCTCACTGGAGAAAGTTTAAAGCTTTCCGTTTGACTGCTCTTATGGATCTTCCCAGAGCCATGCCCCCGGGGCTGCTATTTCAATTGGGAAGCAAGCCTTCATCATGCCACTGGCCAGGGCTTGACACTCCAACTTCAGAGGATCCCACCTCCTTCCTCTGAGGAGGCTCCAAGACCTAACATTTCAGGGACACAATTCAGCCATGGAAAAGCAATCGGGTTCCACCTCCTCAGGACCCAATTCACAAAAAAAAAAAAGACTCCAAAAGTCACCTTTTCTCCATCTAGAGGAGGACTGCCATCCTTAGACTTGTTGCATTTGATACTGTTAAACCAAGGTCCCTTTAGATATTTGGAGCTGTCCATGGTGGAGATCTCTTTCCATCTTGTTTCCTGAGAAATTTGACCCAACCTCCGGTTCAAGTTCTCGTACAATGCAAGCCACACCATTATCAGAACCCCTGACCTGAAATGGTGCACACTGACAGGCCATGCAATTAACATTGTATCTACTTTTCCCAGGGAACTGCAGCTTGCAGTTTCCTTGACTAGGAGGTTGGATTGCAGGGCCACCAGCTTCCTTCTCCTCTCACACATACCTTCCTCCGGTGTCCGCACCAGCAGCACCTCACTGTCCATGCCCTGGAACTCATCAAAATATGGGCGGATTTTGACCTCATACTCTTGGCCTTTGTGCAGCTCAACTAGTACAGTGCTCCGATCAGCAGGTGACTTCACATCTTGCACTAGCCAGGCACTATTCCTGGGCCGGTACATCACTCTGTAGCCTTGGATGAACTGAGCTTGGCGGTCCACCTGAATGAGAAGAAGATCTAGCATTAATTCTCTGGGTACGATACCTGGGAATGGATCTGACTATCTGCCTGTCTAACTCTGGTCCCTGCATTACAACCTGATCTCTATCAATGGGGGTCAGTTATACCAAGAAGAAATGTGAAACAGTTGCTTTCAGCTGCAAATACATGGGAGGACCCAGCATTTTCTTGCTCTGATGTTCATTTCTGTGCACCATTAATAACAGCGATAACAACAACTACTACTACAATTCAGAGCTGCAATTGTGACTTTGGAGCTGCAAAACTGGTGAAGACCAGCACTGCCACCGAGTCCAATATATCTAAGAATATAGGAAAACTTTTTGATCAGAGCAAGGGCCTTGGTAGTCTAGCATTCTTTTTCCTGTGGTGTGCAGCCACATGTCTCTTTGAAATGATGAGCCAGATGAGCCACCTCCTGCTGCTGTTCCCCAGGGACCAGTACTCAGAGGAATCCTTCCACTTTTCTGAAGGTGTCATATAGCCTCTGTGGCAGCTGGCAACTCATAGTTTATCCTTCATGAACAGTCTAATCCCACACTGAAACTGCCTAAAAGGGAGGTGTTGACCCTTAGGCCAATGGGCCCAGTCTGGCCTGCTTGTGCCTCCTAATCTGGTCCTCTGGCCTTCTCCTGCCTGTGGCCCTGCACTCTTCCTGACTCCCGATATTTCCTTGGTTTCTCAGGTTTTGTGTGTTCAAAATGCTAAAAAGGTCTCCCCAGGGTTTACTTCCTGGCAGTAGGAGCAGTAGAATCTGCTCAGAAATTGCACTTGGCCCTCAGGCTGAAAGAGGTTGCACAGCCTGGTCCGACCCATTTTGGATGCACACACCCTGTCGGTGCAAAGCAGTTTGTCGGTGAGCCTGTTGGTACTCACGGTCCAGGTCACTTGGATGGTGGTGGAGGTGAGAACCACTGGATCCTGGAGCTGGACCACAACTTCTCCAAGTTCTTTCTGCACCTGCCGGTGGTCCACCCCTTGCCTGGTAGGACTCACATCTGCCAAACCATAGAAAAGATGAGAGATGAACAGAACTACGTCATTTGCACAGAGGGCTAAAGTAACACCCAAACTCTTGCGCTTTGTACAGGAAGCTCCTGCTAAGCCCACTTCCACATCTGTTTTTTGTTTTGTTTTTTTCCTCCAGCAACTGCATTCAAATGGCTTGGGAAGTGCATGTGATTCATAAGTCACAGACTGGCCAGCCTTGCTTCCTGATAGCAATGTATGCAGAACCTGTCACACACACACACACACACACACACACACACACACACACACACTGCAACCATGTAAATTGTGCTAAATTAAATAAATGAATATATATGTACTTAACATCTGCCAATTGCAGGTTACTAGCATATAGGAGCTTTGCAAGTGATAGGACAATCTGGAATGGAAAAAAAGAATACTCATGGAAAGGGTGGGTGAAGGGCCTCTTCTCTCTTGCTATTCCTCCACTATAAGCCATAAAAAGGATTGTCTAGGCACGGTTACCCAGGTTTGTGTATAGGTTGAAAGGAAATTCAGTTTGCAAAATGTCCCATTTATAGCCCTGAATGTGAACACAAATGGGAGCACATGTTTTCAGAAAATGTTCACAAATTTGCATTGCATTCAATTGCATTCTTTTAAAAACACCCAGGCTTGAAAATTTCTTCGTTTTTATTTTATTTAAAAATTTTATATGCTGTCCCAATACTAAAATCTCTGAATGGCTTACAAAAAACAGAAAACAAAAAATGCCCAGTTCTTGGACAAGGTGAACTTTTCCCATTGAAAGGAACTGAAAAAAGGTTACAAACGAGAAAAGGAACAAGTTGAACCAAACTTTGCAGTAAAGTTCTGATCATTTCAGCTAGCTCAAGAAGCCATGGTTCCCTTGTAGTTTTTTGTATGTGACAGGTAGTTTGGCCCTCAGCTTTCCCTTCATACAGGGGACCTTAAGGGATCCAAACCTCCTTTTTGAAGTGGGGGAAAGGCTAAACTCTTCAGGATGCTGAATCCAAATTCTTCAAGTAGCAAACTTCGTAGTACAGACATATAACTGCAGAATATGACATATAGCTCTGGACACTTCCCAAAGGCAGCCTCTAAAGCAGCCATCCTCAGGCTGGGGTCCTCCACACGTCATGGACCGCAACTGCCAGACTGCCGAGGAAGCTGTGCTAACACATCTGTGAGGCACCAGGCTGGCTGGGGAATCTTGAGCGTTTTAGCTCAACACAGCTGGATGGTACCAGGTTGGGGAAAGCTGTTCTAAAAGCGTTTCCCTGTGTAAAATATCCCAGGATGTGCAGAGCACTGAGGACCAAAGAGGGCAAAGTATTACCCATAGTTTGGGCAGACCTGCTCTCTTCTCTAGGAAGGCACATAGAGTCAAGACTGGGAGTACGGTAGGACAGAACCCTCCCACTCTACCGACGCTTGCATTTGGATGGCTCTTTAGGCCTCTCAAAAACAGCCTTGTCGGACAGGTGATACTCGCATCCCTTTTTACGGATTGCTGTGTGCACAGGAAGGAAAGAGAAAGCGAGAGACCGGGAAGCTCTGTTAGAGGAGCCCAGTGCACCGGGTGCCTTGCCCACCCGGCGCTGGTCTCTTCCCCGCTCTCTCCCCATGGCGCCACGACAGCGGAAGGGCAGCTGTGCCAGACTGAAGCGCTGCAGCCCCTCCTCACACGCTGGTCCAGCACGATGGCACGGGGCACTCACCTTGCGTGCGAACAGGCTCCGAGACGGGGCTCGGGTCGCTCAGGCCATAGCCGTTGACGGCCCGTATGAGGAAGAGGTAAATGGTGTTGGGGTTCAGACCACTGACCGTGTGCTTCTCGAGCTTCACGTTGCTGGCCACGGTCTGCCAGGTGCTGCCCGAAGACTGGCTGCAAGGGGACAGGGAAGGAAACGAAGGGAGGGTCAGGCACAGCCGTCTCCTTTGGCTCCCACGGACTGGCTGCAACAGGACTGCACCTGCTGGCGCTACCGAGGATGCATCCGTCAAGAGACCAGCTTGATCTCCTTCCCCTGCTGAGATCAAATTTACCATCAGTTTGATCTGCCTGAGCTACTGAGATTAAATCTTTGGTCTGGATACTTCAGCTGGTCCAGAATAGAGCTGCCAAGTTGTAAACAGGGCCTGGCAGGTTTGAACATAGAACGCTGGTCCATTTCCACCTACACTGGCTTCCAGTTGAAGCCTGGGCCCAATTTAAGATGCTGGTGATGACCTATACAGCCCTAAATGGCTTAGGGGCTGGTTACCTGAAGGAGCGTCTCCTTCCATATGTGCCTGCCTGCCCCTTAAGGTCTGGGGCAGAGGCCATTCTCTGGGAGCCCTCCCTGAAGGGGATTAGGAGGGTGACTACCTGGAGAAGGGCCTTCTCTGTGGTGGTGTCCCGATTGTGGAATTCGCTCCCCACAGAGGCCCGCCTGGTGCCATCACTTTATTCTTTTTGGTGCCAGGCCAAAACCTTTTTATTTTCCCAGTGTTTTAAGATCTGAGTGTTTTAATTGGGAGGTTTTTTATTGCTAATTTTAGGATGCTGTGTTTTAATCAATTTTTTCTCTCTCTTTTTTAATATTTTGTATTGTTAAACCGTCCCGAGACTTCGGTAATGGGACAGTCCACAAAAGTTTTAAATAAATAAATAAAGACATAACGACATACAATCTATCCAAGGATCTGCTTGATCTACTGGTCTGTTCACCCTACTAAGGCAGAATCTATCAATTCTCCATGCTCCATCTGCTCATCTATTTGACCCACTGTCTACATCATCCACTGAGATCAAATCTGCTAAGAGATCCACTTGATTTCCTTGGAGCAGATCTTCTTGAACTAGTACGTAACTGCAAGAGAGGTAGATCTACTTGGTTTACTAAGGTACAACCAGGATATAGTAGCCCAGCTGGATACAATACAATACTGCGATACAGTAGGTCTACTTAATGCAATGGAGCGGGAAAGCCAGCGAAGGGAGGGGGCGTATTCAAGAGCCTCCCTTTGCCTCACAGGGGCTGGGAAAGGCATTCCATTCCTAAGTGTAGGCCAGGGTCTCCCAGCCATTTGGCATCAGCAGGCAGCATCCTGACAGAAGATGACCCTTGTGGCTTTTATGAAAAATAGAGGATGTGTTAAAATGAGGCTGGTGGCAGCACTGGGCATGGTTAGGAAGCTGCCAGGACTCTGGAGGGGCTGCCGGTCCTGATAATGGGCCCTTCTGTGCGACTGTTTCTCTGGCTGCAGAGTTATGAGCCACCCACCCTTTTACATTTCCCACAGTTCCCTGGGGAGACTTGCTTAAAGGGCAATTCTGGGACATTGGAAGTCCTGATCAGCTCACAGCTGCTTGCCTCAGGTTGTGGTTATACTGTCTGCCAGCACCACCAAACCTGCCAGGGCTCAGTGCTGGAGAGGGGCAGCAGATGCAGCTTTGCTACTGAGGTCATTACACCCAGGTGCTGGGTTAAGAAAACAGCTTCTGGGAATGTGCAAAGTGAGTTTCTGTCACTGCTGAGCAGCTCTTCACTGAGCAGCTCCTCACTGACACATTCGGAATTGAGAGGACACAGGTCAGAAAATGCAGCCTCCAAGCTCTTGCAAATCCTTGAGATCGGGACACTGAATTGTAAGATGAACAAAAGGTACAGGAAATGCTTAGAGAATGCAGGCTCCAGAATTCAATGGGGCCCCACCTATGGGTCTTCAGCTCAGCTTTGGAGGTAAACTGAAAGCTGGAGATTCAGTCAGGTCTGTTCATTCCCAAATGTCCCCTCTGAACCTCCTGAAGCTCTTCCAGAACGTTTCCTGTGGTTTGTAAGTGGGGCTGGTTGGATGTCAATGGAATGGCGTGATCTGTCTCTCATTGCAGGCCTAGGTTTGGGGCTGGAAAGAGCCAGGGCCAGCTAATACAGTCTCAATAAAGTCTATTGCAGTCCTCTCCAGCCTGGTGTTCTCTGGCTATGTTGGACTACAGCTCCCATCATCCCACAGTGAGCAATGCTATGCTAGAAACTAGCAGATTGGGCAAGACTGATCCACAGGGATATTCAAATTGAAAAGACAGGGACTAAATGCATGGACACACAAGGGCTCATTAAAGGCAGCTTACAACAGATGCCCTGCTGCTCTTTAATGCTGCAGCGCCAGGTTCCTGCATGCACAGATACACGCGCATGTGCAAGCACACAGTCGGCATGTCTGGTGATTTACTGTGGAGCCCGGCTGCTTCCATGTTTGCAGAATTTCTCATTGCTCGCTGAATCACTTGGCCACCTGCGCTCACCCCACAAAGCTCCTCTAACTTGGGAGCAGATGGTACTCCAAGGTAAGTTTGGCTGGAGATGGCCAGCTGCGTGCAAATACGAGTGTTTGCCTTTGTGCCAGTGGCACCCTTAGCAACTCGGCCATGGCCAGGAAGAATCCAGGCAGAGGGTGTCCGGTGGTGCGCCGGAGACACACAGCACAAACAGAAGCTTAGCGTGGGTTCGGTGGGGGCGGTCTGCTGCCCAGGACTGTGCTGACAGCAAAACATTTACACAGCTGTGGGGAGCTCCTCCCTTGACCTCTAAAAGCCCAGCTCTAGACAGACGTGGCCAAGCTAATTAATCATAAAACCGGTTCACATCTTTAAACGCCAAGGCCTTCCTTGCTCAAGCGAGATACAAAAGTTGCCATTCTCAGGTAACAGAGCGGAGACATGTGCCCTGCGCTCTCTGGGTCATTTCCAGGCCAGTGGGTTTCTCTGAGAGAAAGAAGTTAGTCCTCTTACTGTTTCTGTGACTCCAGGAGGAAAGATGTATGTGACCCTCCCAGGAAGACAGTGCTATGCAGTGTGATAGACTCTCTTTGCCCTCCAAGTTCTGATTCAAGCATCACGAGGTGCTCTTCATGGGAGTTATTATCCCAGCAAAACAGACTGGGCAGAGAGGCCATGATTCCACATGCCTGAAGCAGGTGACTCTGTTGTATGCAAAGTTTCTTCTCTGCTCCAATCTTCTTCCAAGTTGCCCACAACAAACACATGATTTTATGCTACTAACCATAGAAACATAGGAACAGAGTGAGTCAGAAGGGATCTCCTGGGCCATCTAGTCTGATCCCCGGCTCCAGCCGGCTCCACTCATGACTTGCCTACCATGTGCATGTCCAGCCTATCCTTGAACACCCTCACCACTGGGGCTTCAACCATCTCCCATGGAAGCCCATTCCATACCCTTGGGGTCCTAACTGACAGGAAGAACTTCCTGATATCCAAATTCTGTTGGCCTTGAGCTTGGCTTTGTTGGAGGGGAGAACAGGTCTCTACCCACCTTCGTGTGACACCCTTTCACTTTGCTATATGTTGCCAACAGATCCCCTCGGATTCTCCTCTTCTCCAGGCTGAAAAGAGGTCCTGCACTGCACTGACTCTAACCTGGTTATATCCTTCCTGTAATGTGGAGCCCAGAACTGAACAATTCCAGTAAAGCAAATTGTTACTTCTTTAGAAAAGATGCTGGTACCATATAAGGTGGGAATGCAGCGCTCCAGCCCACGGACAATCTCTGGTCAGCAGCTTTTCTCTCCAGGTGCCCAGCACCAGCAAGGGAAGTCCCATTCCTATCTTCAGTTGGTGATCAGAGAGAAGAGCAATCCCCCTTTCTCTGTGCTTTTCCAGTTTCCCACTGGAGAAAGGGACTCCAACAGTGCCATGGGGCAGGGCATCAGGAAGCGGGACAGGGATCTACTGCCTGGCATCTTCTACTCTTCCAGGGGTGTCTTGAGAGCCAACCCAACCGTTGGGACCATGACAGTTCCCCATCCCTGCTATAAGGACTGTTGCGGCCTGTCACTCCAGGCAAGAGATTCCCTCCAATGGTAACCATGGCCTATTCTTCTGATGCTACAGCCCAAAGATGCACAAGTACCCTTGAAGTCAATGCTTTTGACATTGCTTCTCTCTCTTTCTGAATCTGCCTTGCAATATCACATTCTCTTCCCTTCTTTCTGGCACTCCTCACTTTCTTTTCTCTTCTAGTGGCTACTGAGAGATAGGCAGATCTTGCTCAGCAGTGGTCTGAATTGATTGCTTACAGGGGGCATTTTAAACTAGGCTGAAGGAGTCAAGGAGCCCAAGAGCTCCAGCTTGTCCACCCCTGAACTATGCTGTTCACTCAGACTCCCTTTAAGTTTTGTACACAAGCATTTCCCAGTAACCTAAGAAGTACCTGAATGCTTCAATGATGTACGAACTGACAGGAGCACCCCCACTCATGGGATTTGGCTTCCAGATCAAAGCCACACTGTTCTTGGTGACATCCGTGACCAGAGGTGCAGAAGGTGATCCTGGGAGAAGGCTTGGCTCAGGAGGCTGCGTCTGGAGATCAGCCCCATTCTCTGGAAAAAAATGTGGGACAAGAACATGAGAAGGACTGTAAGCCTTGAGGGACGGATGGTCAAATCTACTACTGAAGACCTTTAACTCAGAAGAAGGCCAATGGCATAGCTTTTATTCTTTGACCAACCTCTCTGTGGTCCACCAATATGTTTTCCACTGAGAAAATGAGGATGCATTCTCAGGAAAATTAGTTATAACCTATCATTGTTATTAGTGGCCCTGAGTATGCATCCTTCCTGAAAATGTTAATATCAGAGTGGTTCATTCTACACTTACAGTGAACCACATTTCAGGAGCTCTTTTTGACACTCCGCACAAACACTTTTGATTTGAAGGCCAACTATGAGATGGAGCGAGCCCTTAGGGAAGCTGCAGCTTTGCATTTACCAGAGCTCAGCAGGGCTGTCCAGGATATGGCATTTTGCAGAGTCCCCATTCACAGTGTCAACATATGCTGGGGATGACTTGATGGCATGCAACATCAACGAACAAGGTGTTGTCAGCTGCAAACCTTGCGATCTCCTAGGTGTGCCATCAGAAATTGGCATCAAGTAGACTCCAGTTGACATTCTGCCTACTTCTGCTCTACATCCATGGCAATGTAAACAGAGCTGGATAGGCTGACCTCCAGAAAATTTGGTTATTAGTTTTCAGAAAATTCACATCTAGCCCTAATTCCTTCTCCAACACACCCACCCGCACTTTTGTATTCCAACATGGAAATAGCCTTCCTCAACCTGGCACCTTTGGGATGAGTCAGACTACAATTTCCATCATCCTCAGACAACATGGCTGCTGCCAGTGCTGGCCAAAACGATGAGCTGACCTGGAGGGCACCACGTTGAGGAAGATAGAACCTGCGTGTCTGGGTTCAGCCACACAGGTTCATTGGTCCATTGACTGCCATCTCTCACCATAACCTACCCCACAGGGGTGTAATTAAAGATGAAAGGAAGGATGTATGGAAGGAAGAATGGAGAGAAGGATAAGAGGCCCTTGGAGGAAGGAAAGGGAAGAAGGGTGGTTTGATTTTTACAAGCACCACTACCACCAGGGCTTTTTCCTTTAAATCCCTGCTTGTCTTCTCATTGGTAAGAGAAGGCTTAGCTCTTCAGGAAATGCTTCATTCCCAGTAAGCTTCTGTTAAGCCACATTGACCAGTTGCTGTGGGACAAGGTTAAGGGAAGTACATGACTCTAACCCTGCTTTCCTTAATCTGGCACCCTCCGGAAATTCTGGGCTACAAGCCACTGTTCAGGCTGGCTGGGACTGATGGGAGTTGTAGCGCAAAACATTTTGGAGGCGGGGGACTGGGTTATAAAGGCTACCCCAATCTTTCATGGGAGACTCTCCTGCTCTTAATGAGGCAAGCAGAGTTGGCCCCATTTGCTAAGGTCGGTCTGGTTTTACAACGGACTGATCTACCAATGCCAAAGCTCTCAAGTCTGGGGAGAATAAGACTGCTGATTTTCTTTTACACAGTGCTGTTTTGCTTTCCAAGAACAATCTTGGATTAAAAGCGAGTGCCAGTGCTCCTGAAAGCCAGCGTGGGGCCCAGGAAACCTGGCTCACCGTCATTTCTCCTCCACATCAAGAACATTTATTCCTTGAGGTTAGTTTTGCATTTAACTGCCTGGCCTGGCTCTCACAGGCTGGAATGTGCTGGCTGGGCTAGAAATCAGTTTATTGCTTCTGAAATAAGGCTTTCTGATATGCAGATACAGACAGGCTTCTTGCTCTGGAAGGCAAAAAGTCCAGTGCTCCATTGGCATGCGTGAGGCTTGGGTTCAAGGCCAGGAGAGACAGCTGGGAGGTGCATCAGTCCAGGCAGTCCCTGAAATGTGCATTTGGCATGCTAATTGTCTTTTCATTTTACTCTAGTGTAGGCACAGGGATCCCAGTTTGGATCTCAAAATCCCCCTGCTCCCCATGCTAAGGATGTCAGGTTGAATTAGGAGCCCTGTGCCTGTGCCAGCATTAAAAAAGAAAAAATATGTGGAGGGTTTAAGATGTACCCACCAGACACACTTATAAAGGAAATCCTGCTTTGGTCTTAAATCCCTCAACAGCTGATAGGCCTGATATTTCCATTCCTTTACGAGAGTCCACTGACTAGAAGATTAACTAGTGAGCAGTTTTAGAGATTTTGCATGGAAAAATAAGCATGTTTTGGTTTGCTCAGGTGTGGCTAGGGGAAATCTAAAGAACAGACTGGACCTTTGGTTACTACTCTCAGGTCCTGGCTCTATGCTCCACACCTCTAGAGGACAAATGAGTTGTGATGCTTAAAATACATTTTGGTTTCTAACATGCAGATTTAAAAAAAATGCAAATAGCATCAGCTTTGTTGGAGCTGGGTGGAAGACACCGATCATTATCAGGATTGGAAGAGGTGTTTGATCCCATGCTGGGAACTTGAAGAAAATATGGGGAAATGGTTCCATTGCAACTATGTGAAAATGCTATTTATTGAACTGCTACTTGTTTAATACAAAGCTCTCTCAGGACAGGCATTTCTAAACTGAAGAGGTATCTTTATTGATTGAGCTGGAAGTTAATTCATGGAGGATGAGGCTGCTAATGGTTACTGGTTGTAGTGGATACATGCTATCTCCATTACCGGAGGCAGTCTGTCTGGGCCAGCTGCTGGGGAACATGGACAGAAGGTGCTTTTGCACTTGTGTCTTACTTTGAGGTTTCCCACAGGCAGCTGGTTAGCTAGTGCATGGACAGAGCGCTGGACAAGATGGAGCTTTGATTGGATTCAGCATAGCTCTTCTCACATTCTAATGTTTCAGGGTGGAGCACAGGGACCACAAATTTCCCATTGGTACAGGGTCCTTTTGCACAAATGTTAGTCTGTATGATTGTCCCCCAATGTATTCATTTTGGCACAGATAAAAATGGTTGAAAGGAAAATGAAAGGAAAATGAAAAACAGTCAAAATTCACCCATTCTCAGTAAAATGTTAAACATGATTTTGACAAGACAACAAGCAAAGGACTTGTCCTGGAGTCAGTACTTGAGAGTTCAGGTCACATACTTCCTTTAATGTTACTAACCTTCAACTGCCAGAAATCCGCTCCACCTTGTCTCCCCAGTTGAGCTTGTAGCAATGCAAACATACAACCCGGAGTCTGAAATCTGAAAGATGCAGGAAGTGGGGATCTTATTCACCTCCTGTGATGACTCATCACAACAACAGAAGGAGCTTTGGGCGTCTGCAGAAAGCCTACACTTGCCTTTTTCAACAGGGTGTTCTCGAGATGCACTGTCCTGAAACTGCCATCATGTCATGACCACTGGATGGCAGCTGGGAATGCTGGGAGCTGCAGTCCAACGTATCTGGAGAACGCCAAGTTGAAGAAGAAAGAGCAGCCCAGGGTCCCCACCATGCCAAGGATGTAGGTGCTCAGAGCAGGAAGTGCTGTCCCCCGCCCCCAAGAGTACAGAAGGTAACATGTTAAACATTGCCCGTATGACTGCTCATATTCCTGTATTTTGCAAAAATTACAGTAGTTGGATAAATTGATGGCAATCCCCTCCCACCACCAATCTCTAATTCAGGATATAGAGAAGCTGCTCTTATCTGGTCTGGCAGCTTGATATCCCTAATGTAATAACATATGCTTTCTTTAGCTTCTGTATGGCCCAGGGCCAGGATAGCCTTTTGGGAGAGAAACCCAAGCTGCACCCCCTCCGCCACATAACTCTTTTCTATTTTGACAGGAAAGCATCCATCAAGGTCAAAGGGGCCAACTATGGAAGGTGAAAATCATTTTAAACCAAAAATGTAATGAATACATCCATGTCCAGAATTGCTGCAAAATTTGGCTTGTCTCTAAATGAAAGAATGCATTAAGCACACAAGACCAGGACTGTTTCTCAGAAATTTTGTTTGCAGATTCCAAACAAACTTGCTGTAAACACAGTATTGCACACTATCAGATACCGTATAGCAGTTGTGAGAGTGCCTTAGCAGAAAAACCGTGTAGGACCAATGGTATGTGTTGGCTTCCTTTAGCATTAGAAAAAGAGATAAGTGCTTTAACACTCCTCTGTGCATTTGCAGTGGTTAGTGTGTTGGGCTCTCCAAGAGCCTGATGACTGGAAAATTACTTCCAAGTATTTGCAATGTTTAAGCTGCTCAATTTAAGGGGCTGCTTATCTGACAACAATGTCTGGTCCACTTTCGAGTACAAACTCAGACTTTAGATTTGATATTGCTAATCATCCAAAGCTTTTAATAGGGAAGTTAGGCCAAGAGAGAGAAGTACTGCATCATCTGCTTATAATACAATAGGCAAATGGCTATGTGCAAGCTTGGAAGGATGGGAATTGATCTCACAAGTATTTTGACCAGGAACTGATACACCTGTTAAAGAAAGCAGGAGCCAGACAACAGCCTTGTTTAACATCATGCACCTCCATGTGCTGGGATGTGTCTGGTCAATTGGTCTACATGGTTCTTATATGAACTAACTTTGGGGCAATCAGAACCGCCAGGTTACTTCTAAAGTGGCTAGATTTTGTGCAATTGTCAGAATAGGACTCTGCTGGATCATAGAATCATAGAAAAGTAGAGTTGGAAGGGGCCAAGAAGGCCATCGGGTTCAACTCCCTTCTGGTGCAGGACACCAAGTGGCACCATCCCACTCAGATGGCTGTCCAGTTGCATCTTGAATGTCTCTAGTGTGAGAGAGCCCACCATCTCTCTAGGCAACTGGTTCCACTGTTGTATTGCTCTGACAGTGAAAAAACTTTTCCCTATATCTAGCCCAAATCTGGGTTGTTGCAACTTGAATTTATTATTCCATGTCCTATGCTCTGGTATCAGCAAGAAGAGCTCTTGATCTTCCTCTTTGTGACAGTCTTTGAGGTACTTAAAGAGTGATATCATGTACCCCTGAATCTTTTCTTCTTTTCTCTTCTCTTCTCAAGGCTGAACCTTCCCAGTTCTCTCAGTTTCTCCTCATACGGTAGTGATTCCAAACCCTGGATCATCTTTGTTGCCCTCCTCTAGATCCTTTCTAATTTTTCTGCATTTTTCTTAAATCCTGGTGCCCAGAACTGTATTCCAGATGAGGTCTGACTAGTGTAGAATTACTGCTACTCGTGATTTGGAAGTAATATTTCTATTAATGCATCCCAAAATAGCATGTTTTAAATTGTTCAGTAGTATATACTACTATGGCTGTGATAAGTACATTGCAAAAATCTGTTTAAGTAGCGCTACTTATAATTAAATATTTTGACCTTTAAGTATTGTATTTGTAGAGTTTATCTACTGGCCATGCGAACACTTTTGTATTGCTACTCACAGTGCTGTTTTATCTTGCTGGTTTTGTGACTGTAACTAAATCAAGGAAAGGTTCAGGATTTCCGTTGTGTGTATATTCTTGCGATGTGTGACAGGGAAAGGACCCACAGAGGATCCATGGAAGAAGCCCTACACTTGTCCCCAGGGCACCGGGAAAAGCAGGCGTGTGGGCTCAGTCCTGACGCCCATGTGCATCTCGTCTGTTTCTAACACCATGGTGCTGAGTTGGCCAAATGTTAGCACGTGGCATGTTTAGAACTGCAGCAGGCAGCTAGGTTAACTGCTAGCTTAAGGGTGAGCTGGGCTTGATGATATATACATGCATGGATATTCTGCATGTAGGAAGACATACGGGTGTGTCTTTTCTGCTCGCCCAACACACTTATTCACCCCTGGATCAAATGTGTGCATGAAATCCAACCTGCGCAGGTTCATGAGCTGGGAAGTGCCCTTCTGTTGCTGAACTGCAAACTCAGCAGGAGGAAGCCAATGGCAAAGTGGCTGAGGAGGTCTGGGGTCTAGTCCTCCCTTGGCCACAAGCCTCACTGGGTGACTTTGGGCCAGTCACTGGTTCTCAGCTTAACATACCCAACTGGGATATTGTGAGAATAAAATGGAGTGGAGGAAGGTGCAAGTTGTCCTGCTTTTTTTGCAGGACAATGATGGGCAAGAAATATAATAAGTAAATAAACTGGAAGCCTTGGGCAATCCATTGTCGTCTCAGCCTCACCCCTCCTGTCAGCAATATGGGGATAAAAATAACAATGGAGCTTGGAGTCTGCTTTTAGAATCCTGCTTGCCTATCCCTTGCACACACAATATGGTGACATTATGAGAAAATTCTGTCCCTCTGCATAGGAATACTTCCAGGACTATGAACATTAAAGGCCCACCACCACAAATCAAACAATAAAAGAATCAGAATTAAATGAAAACAGCACAGTTAATAAAACACAGCAGATTAAAAACCTCTACAGCAGATTTAAGAGATGGGTTGGTGGGGGAAAAGCCTGACATTTAAAAAGGCCAAGGAAAATAGGAAGACCTATGCTTAGTGCAGCCTCCTCCCTCAACCTGGTGCCCCCCCCCCCCCCCGCAATTGCTGGGCTAAAACTCCCGTCACGCACAGGGGAGGTTGACCAGTTTGACTGTCATTTGTGAGGGTGAGGCCAAAAGCTCCACATGGGCACCATGAATCTCCTTCAGGCAAAGTCATTTGCGGAAATCAGAAAGCCTCTGAAGAGGACCTTTACCCCCCGGTGGACTTCTAGCAAAAAGAGGTGGCAGAGATCTTGGTAGGGACGTGGTCCTGATAGTATAGGAAACACAGGATGGGGTGGAGAAGCTCTTCCCAACAGTGGGGGATGGAAAAAAGGCAAAAGGATCGGGGTCCTAGATACACACGTCTTTTTACTGAACCTTTCCTGCCTTTATGCAAGCCTTAGGAGTGGGGAAAAACCTGCATAAAGGGCGGGAGACCACGGCATGCTGAGTGGCTGAGGAAAGGGCTGGGGCTGGGGCAAGGCCCCTGGAGGGCTATGCCTGTCTTTAGCTAGCCACAGCTGGTTGCCAGGATGACCAGATCTGCCCCCCTGTGAGTCTGCGGTTCTGCACCCCCAGCATAGGAAGCTGTGCCATGGCAGGCCAGACTATCCATCCATCGTGCTTGGGATTGTCTTCTCTCTGGCCGGAACTGCCCAGACTCCCAGGCAGAGAACATGCTCTTTACTTGCCAGTTGGCTGTAGTTCTCCGTTCCCTTATTCTGAACAGCTAAGACTTTACAAAACCAAAAGATTCTCTTCAGCAGAAGTTGCTATATATGATTATTGAAGAATTCAAGCACAGCACAGGAATCCGCCTTACACTTCTCCAAGTTCCCCAATATCACTACCTCTGACCTAAAGCTGCTTATGAGGGTACCAATGGGCAAATCTGCTGCATGTGATCCCATAGCTTGTTTTTCAATGCCTCCAAGCTTATTTTGCCCTAGTTCCATGTGAGTTTCTCCACCTTGGTGCAGAAATGTGTGCACAGATTAAAAATGTATGTATATATTTGGAAATGGACACATTTTTGCAAGCACCCATTGCCTTTAGCTACCAGATATGTATCTGTGTAGATTTTAGAAGTGTCCACATAGCAGACTGGGATTTTTTTACCACAAGTTGCTTTTGACTCTGCATTTGGTTCCATGAGATTCAACTTGGATGAACTCACATAAAAATAGAATATAATGCATTTCTCACCCTCCTCTACTCCATCGGCTTTTCCCAGTCCAACTCCTGAGCTTGCAGTAGAGGCATCAGACATGGAAACTGGAACCATTTGCATGCAAAATGTGTGCTCTACTAGAATTTTATGTGAAGTTAATTTCTGATTATTTTTCACTGGGATTTACCCAGATTGTGCCTTTATGGTCTTTATGGTCACTTTATTCTTTTCGGTGCCAGGCCAAACCCTTTTCATTTTCCCAGTGTTTTAAGGCCTGTTTTAATTGGGGTTTAATGTTAGGATGCTGTGTTTTTTTTTAATTTATTTATTTTAATTTTTTTTTTTTTTTACATTTTGTATTGTTAAACTTTCCTGAGACTTTGGTAATGGGATGGTCTATAAAAGTCTTAAATAAATAAATAAATAAATAAATAATCAGTATCAGAGTCTGTACAAGCTTGCAATGTGATTCACAGCTTGCCCTGCACCAAATATTACACTCAACAGCATGAGTTCATTTGAAAAATGAGCATGAAAAAATGTACTTTTGAAACATGTGTACAAACATGCTTTAATCAATGGGAGAAGAACAAGGACATTCCAAAGATGCACAGAACTGATGTATACGTTTGGAAAATATTCATGAATGTACACACTGATTTTCATGCAAAAGGAGGAGAGGAGAGGAGAGGAGAGCTTGCCATTAGTAATGACCTCAGATCAGAGTGATCTTCAAGGTGGAATTTGGAGAAATTCAGCAAGCTCAGGTTTTGCTGATTCGCTCATCCAGCTCTACCCACTGAGTTATGGCCCATCTCCACAGGCAGCACAACTGGAGGTTGCAAGCAGCCCATTGCTTGTCCTGCTGATGGGGCAGTGATAGTTCTGCTGTCCCCACCAGGTGGGCTCTGTAGTTGCAACTCATGGAATGCTGCCCCACTTTTCCCCATGATTCAGAGTGGCCTGACGAGGCAGTCCGTCCTGGGGGACCATTAACTCATACTAGTCCTCCAATCCACCTGACAGCTCTAATTTTTTCCTGGGCAAAGAGCCACAGCCACCATAAAATGATGCTATTAGGCGCACTGGGACCCGGCAGATGCATTAACCTCCTGACTCTGACACAAGGCAGGCACAAAACTAACGTGAAATATTTCACTCCCTGCTGACTGCCGGCATCAATTTTTAAACAAATGTTTAGCGTGAGCTCTGTGTTTTGATAAGTAATTCATGAATAACCTCCACATTACCCCATTGCCGGATCTGACTCCAGTGCAGCAAAAGGCCAGATGGGTTATGCCCAGCTCTCAGGATTGTTTTGAAAGAGAGAAACAAACTGAGCCCCCAAAAGTTCCACCTTAGATCTTCTGCCTCATGTTGGACTCTAGCTATATCCTCAGGTCTTTGCAGACTGGATAACCCATACCTAGATTCCAACCGAATCCCACCCAAGAAAACCCACATTCTGAGAGCTAGACAAGGGTTCTATCTAGTAATAGATGCAAAAATTCCCAGTTCAGTCCTAAGCACTTCCAGTTCGGGGCAGTTAGTAGAGGATGAAGAAAGCCCTCTTGAGATACTACCAGCTGGAGCAATCCAGACTTTCCAAACTGAGTGCCTATCAGATGTTTTGGACTTATCAATCCTAGACAATTTAGCCATCAGGAATGATTAGGAATACTGGAAGTTGTTGTCCCAGATGTCTGGAGTGCATCAGGATGGGGAAGTCTAGCCGATACTAGACTAGATGGATCAAAAGGTTGATTTGGTTTAAAATAGCTTTGTATATTTACACAATTTACGCAGATTCAGTGCATTGCCTGGTTTTTCATGTGAAACTGGAAGACATACATTTCCCAGAGTGGGCAATCTGTGACCTCCAGGTGTTTTTGGCATACAGGTACCATGGTACATCACCACTGTCTATGCCTAAAGATCTGGAGGGATGATGCACATCAAATTAAGATGCCTTGTTCAAATAGATTTTACAAATCATGAACCAAGAGAGCTATGCTGGTTCATGGGGTGCGGGGGACATCCAGAATTAACATTTGGTGATGCCGTTATAAGACCAACCCAGATTCCACAAAAATGTATGAGCTGTTGAACTGTGCAGCTTTTGACAGCTTGCACATTTCTGAAGGACTTTGGGTGGTCCTTATAAGGGTACTGCTAACTGTGGAGGTTTAAATGAGGCTATCATGCTTTCTCCATCAGAATTGATGGGCAGTGTGCTTGAGGAGGTTTGGTTTGGTTTGGTTTGGTTTGGTTGTAGAGGGTAGGCATGATGACCTGACCCCATCAAACCTCACTTATTTCTCAATGTCATTTCCTAGGGAAATCCATGCCAGGTCCCCCCTCCCCCATACCCTAAAATACCCTTTTCCAGAGGTATAGCCATGCTGATCTGTTGCAGCAAAAGCAAGAGTTCTGTGGTGCCCTAAACACTAGCATCTGTGGATTAGCGCCCTGTCATCAATGGATCGTAGAGCACGTAGGCTTATGCCGTAATTAATTTGCTTGCCTTTGAGGTGCTGCAAGATTCTTTGTTGCTGTTTTGCTAGCAGATTCCCAAGAGCTCACGCCCTGCCTGTATATATGCCAACTTTGCATCATGCTCTGAAGGAGCGACTTAAGGCAAATGTTTTGTGGCCCCCAGGATTGCCTCAATGCACACAGTCACCCCGCCACCTCCAGTTATCAAACCGTTACGAGGTGATGCATCATCTCCATTGCCAGGCATTTATAGTGACGGCATGGTTTACAGCTCCAATTTCCCACTGGAACAAGGCATACCACACAAACAAGCAAGAAAACAAAAGACCCTTTTGTGCTACATTGTAAATATACATAAATAAATGGAGAGCAGGGTAGCTTAGGTGAAGGTGGTGTGCATTGAGTTAGTGGGAAAATGGAGCTGTAAACCACATGCCATTATAATACATTAGATTATATACAATGTTCCATCACTGAGACGTCAGTCTGTGCATAGAGGTACATGTTGGAGTTATAGGAGTTTTTCCTTTCTCCTTCTGAGCATTTGGACACTTGGCTTCTTCTCTAGCACTTAATGTTAAAAGGGTGAGATGTCTCTTTTAAGGATTAGTTACTGGTGGTAAGAGCTTTAAGCAAAAAATATACCAGCATTTTTGCAATTTTTGCCCTAGCTGCTTGCCTCTGGGCTTGCCACCTTTTGCCTTTGGCCCTACCTACCTTTGGAATCCAGCCCCAGAACTTCTCTGAAATTGAAGTCAGTGTGTGAGTTGAAACAGCTCCAGCACCCTTGCTATATTCAAAAGACCCTAAGTTCCTGGAGCGAACATGTGATCATTTAACACCTGCTCCCTTACTCTCCCTTGCCCAAAAGACCATTAAGTCCAGACTCTAAAACTACCTAATTGCACCACTGAGTGGAAAGACAAATGTTAATACCTCCATGTAATACCTCCTCAACATGTATGTGCGAAAGTGTGCGTGTGTGAGGGGAGGAGCAGCTGGGTAACAAATTTAACAAATTCCCTTGCCTCTGTGTGGTTGTCCTGATCCCAGCTGGGGGCTCGCGTGCTTACGTGAAAGGAAATCAAAGAGTGCAGATCAGCTGCATCCAACATGCTTAGCATAATGTGTAGTTTAGCTCTCATTCTTTGAAAGAAGATGGAAAGGATCTTCAGGAGAGGAAATGGAAATTAAAGAGAACTGTGGCTGTGAGAGCCTCAGTTAAGGAGGGTTAAATATAATCAAGCTCTTGGCAGCAAGTTATGTCTAACTTTGCCCATAATGGAATGTACAGCAAAGTAGGTTTTCAGAGGCGGCTCTGCTGCAGAGGGACTGATTTGGCTGGCTTGGCTCTTTGTTTATTGATATTCACTTTGTTAAGAGCAAGGAAATTGCATTCAGCTGTTTTTAGCCAGTAAAACAAAGAAATTGCTTACTGCCTGTTAACAGCATTAATTTCTTAATAAGCACACAGTAGCTTATGGGTCCATTCTCTGAGCTGGCTTTCAGGAGTGTTTAACAATTCCTATTCAAGTTTTGAACCAGGCAATTACAGAGCCTCTTTTTCTCGAGTAATTTCATTACTTAGTAATTTTCCTGCAATTATGAAAGCAAGTAATTCCATTCCTAACTACACTGCGGAATGTATGTGTTTGCAGAATGCTTGTTCGGTAGAGAGATTGGATTTGCCCAGATGTCACAAGTTACAAGCAGCATACTTGTCATAGCAACTGCAGCATCACTTTAAAATGGTTATTTTCATAATACTTTGATCCCATCACTCTCTGACAGTGCATTTCCAAGGTCACAAGCGTGACCTTGCCAAAGGGGTGAACAGGGCCTTGCTGGTGATGGCCTCGCATGTGTCTTGGGGGCACTCCAGGCACCTTCCCTTCCTGTCCATAGTGCCTCGGCGGAGTGGCTGAAATCTGCTGTCCAGTTGATTTGCCAGGCAAAAGAAAGGCAGAGGCAAAGATCTCCACATTCCAGCTGTCTTGCATGGGGTGCCTGCAGTCCTCCAAGTTCAGAGATTTTCAGGCATCCCCACTGGCCTGTACCTTTAATTGAGAACCGGTTTGGTGAATTGGTCTTCTGTGAAGGTGTTGGAGGATGTGGTGTTGTGTAAAGCCATGAGAAATTAGGCAGACCAGTCCACAAAGCATCTGCACTGCATTGTGCCAGCAATCAAACCACACTTAATAATGCATTTAACATTGCCCGTGGTGAAACTATGTGTGATGATGCATTTCATGTGTAGTTATTAAAAAAATGAAAAAATTATCAGAGTCTGGCTGAGGTCCTAGGGAAACAGGAAGAGGAAAATGTTGGATTTGTCCTCTGTGTCTGCTTAGATCCCATTAATTATCAATTTCTCCCTACCACCAGCTGAGAAAACAGACATATATGTGTGTGTGAAAGGCACAGATGCAAGGAACATCTTCATTCCTCCACCTATATGGAAGAGTGTGGCACAATGATTCAGAGTGCTAAACTGGGACTCGTAAGATCTGGGCTCTCGCTCCCACTCGGCCATGAAGCTCACTGGATGACCTTGGGCCAGTCCCTGACTCTATGCCCAATCTACTCACAGGGTTGTTGTGAGCATCAAATGGATTGGGGGAAAAGAATTCTGTAAGCTGTCTTGGGTTTCTCCCAGGAAGAAGGCTGGATATAAATACAACAAATAAATAATAATAAAAGGATGCACATCAATGCATTCATTCATTTCATTTCTACACTGCCTGATAGCTGAGGCTTTCTGGGTAGTTCACAGCATGATTAAATTAATAAATGCCTTTAACATTTGAATGTGTAACACAGTTTAAAATAAGTTAAAAACAATCAACAGTAAAATACCAATGGGACAGAGGTTACAGTAACGGTTAGGGGTTCATTGCTGCAAGATGCAAATCCATATATCTTCTGGCAGAGATGGGAAGGAGAAACATCATACCTGTAGGTTCATAATCTGCAGGGCTCCACTGTCTAACAGACTGACCCTTGGGTCACTGCCCACAATCCGTTGTCCATCTTTTAGCCACTGGATGCTGGGTAGGGGGTTGCCAGTCACATGGCACTGCAGCTGCGCTGTAGAGTCTATTGCAAGCGTCTGATTAGTTGGCCCTCGGCGAATAATTGGCGGGATACGATCTGATGTCACTTTATGCAAAATAAAAACAATACAGCATAGCATAGCACATTTACAGTGGCTGACACAATGAAATGCATTTCTCTCCACTGCAGTTCAAAGCAAGTTAGCAGGGAGTAACTAAAAATGGAAGATATCTCAGGATTAGTATTGGAGCATGGTTTTCCACTGTTTGGCTCCAAGGTCAAAGGCTTATTATTACATTATTACTACTACTATGGATACTATAAAAATCCAAAGATGACTGCAACTCTTTTAGAAGTGGTCTCCCCCAGTTCCGTTTCACAGAAAAGCGAATGCCTCTCCTCAATCAGTGGGTGTTGTAATTGAAAACAAGAAAGAAATATACAAAATTTCTGTATTGTGTTTTCCCCCTTTCCTCAGACTATTGTTTTGGTCCTATACACAGGTGTGCAGATGTAACTAATGAATCAATTCATCCATGAAAGCTCATTCGAATAACCAAGCAGGATTTCTTTGATCATCTGTATGCAGGAAGTGATCTCTCTGTGAGACTGGCAGCACTGAAAAACAACAAACTGAGACCCACCAACAAAGAAGCCAAACCTCTGGGCGAGGCACAGGTCCTACACAGAAACATGATGTCTGGGAGTGCATGGCAGTGTGGGGTCATTTCACTCCACATTCTAGGAAGGATGTCAACACCTGGAGTGTGCCCAGAGGTGGGTGATATAAACCGCCAGCAGGTTTGGAAATCAAGTCTTCTGAGGAACAATAGGCAGAGCTCGGTACATTTAGCCTGGAGATGTGAAAGTTAAGAGGAGATAAAATAGCTGCTTCCAAATACCGACAGGACTGCTATACATAAGGGGAAGCAAGCCAGTTCTCTGCTCCAGGGGACAGGACTTGAGCCAGGGGTGAAAATGGCTAAGATGGGAAAAGACTTCTCAACAGCACAAGTTATTTAAGAGTGGAAGACAGTGAGCCCTCCTTCATTGGAGGTATGTAAGATGAAGCTAGGTGGACAGCTAAGACATGGAGATGGAGGTCCCTTCCCAAGTCTAAAATTATTTGCTTCTTTGTGCCGTGCATTCAAACCACGTGTGAAAGGGTTTTGTGCTTCACCACCATATTTGTGCTTCACCACCATATGTCTACCTTTCCGCCACATGGCTCAAACACAATGGATCACTGTGTATTTCCTATATGAGCTTCCTTTACCAAGTGAGCCGCCTCCAGCTTTCTTCAGAAGAATGTGCGAGATTTGCATCCAACCCGCCAAGCAGACACCCACCTGAAATTCCACAATGGATGCTGCTCATCTGCTGCCATTGTCAACAGAAACAGTAAGTCTGTCCTGCTGGAATTGGGCTTTAGCAAAACCACAGCAGAGGAGTCTCATGTGAGCGAAGCAGACGAAAGGAGCAACAAGTTCAGCAGAGATCCCATTGTTAAGCGTTCCTTGTCCTGGTGCCACACTGATATGTTGGACTGCAACTCTTGTAATTCCCAGTCAGCATGGGAGTTATTGCCCATGGGAGTTGTTGCCCCCCAATCTGGGAGGGGGGGCACCAGGTTGGGGAATGCTTTAAAAAGGATCTCCTCCAAGGGCTCCAGTTTGGATAAAGCTAATACACAAAGGCCCTTGGGAGTCTGTTTGCACCATAAGCGTGACTGCTGCATTTCCAGGCTTTCTCTGACATGTTAAAGCAGAGTTGCGAACAAACAGACATGACAGAAAGGCCAAGAAATACTCCTGCTCAGACTGCTTTAACTGGAACCCCTCATCCAATCACTAAGCATCTTTCCAGGGTTGGCTTTCCTCTTGGCTGTCCCTACTGACAATGGCATTCTTTCATGGCACCCCCTCATGTTATTCCCTAAAGAGATTCAAGAGAAAGAACGCTTGTCCTAGCTCTGAAACTCTGGCTTAATATGACACGTTTCCCTTATTTTCACAGCCTGCAATGTTTCCCTCCTCCTCTGCTCCCCACCCCATGTGTCATATGGTCCCTCAGAATGGGGTTTACTCTTTGCAACATCTTAAACACCTTTTCCGTGATGGATCACAATGCCCCCTTTGCCGTCATCTCAGCCACGGGTGATAGAACTCATATCCATCAGCTTGTTTAGTAATGTGTAATTAGAGACTCAATTAAAGGCAAGCATTAATTGATTACCTGGAGATGTACTGCTAGGGAACTACAGGCAGCAGTAAATCCGTCAATGCACACCTTTAATCTGAGCTATCACCTGCTCAATCTGAAAGGATCGAAATATTTTGTTGACATACTAAATCATAGGTGGGTACTTTCTTCTTGCTGCTAACTTGGGGAACCCATAAAAGCTTCTTGCAAAAAGAAAAAAGGTAGACTAGTTGATTGGTAAATGCAGTTCAGAACAACTGTAGGGGTACATGATGTACACAGCATACGAAGAGCACTGCTAGGATTGGGCCAGAGGTCCACCTGATCTGCCATTCTGTTTTCAGTGTTGGCTAGCTGGATTCTTTCAAAGCAGGCATTGCTGGTTCTGAGCACCATGTATCATTCTCTTGCTTTCTGAAGTTCAGGTTGGGTGCCACTGCCGATGTAGTCAAACACGGCACTTGACCATGCACAGGGAGGATGTCAGAAGATTAAGAGGAGCTTCAAGGTTTGCAGAAGTACAAAAACAGAACAGAACAGAAAAGAAAAGATAGTGGGAAAGAGGAACTCTTCAGTTCTTTCACTGTTAAAATAGCTCAGCTCTCAAACTCTCAAAATAGCCCAATGAATACTAACTGCCTTTTGGGGTAGGGGAGATAACCAATCCATTGGGGAAGGCAAAAAACAGCAGCATTCCATGCTGCAATATAATATTGCAGGGCCACTGATGCTAATTCTAACCACCAAGGTTCTGCTTAGCCAACGTGCCTGATAGCCAAGGAGAAATACATCAATTGTCACTATAATTGGAAAAAGGTATTTAGGTGGGAGATTCAGGACAGATAAAAGTGCTTCTACAGACAGCACACAGATAAATGATGGAATTCACTACCGCAAAATGAGCCAGTTTGGATGACTTTACAAGGGGATTAGAGAAGTTCAAAGAGGAGAAAGTTTTGAATGGCTACTAGTCCTGATGGCTATATCTTAGGATGGCTACATGCAAGATGTATGACACATTCACTTGATTTCTTTTTTTGTCATTTTTGATCAGTTTGCATGTTTCAGCGCAAACACAGACTTGGTTGCAATCTGTATTTGCAGTATGTACATTTCCCAGCTTGCAATGTGATTCACAGGCCAAAAAATGTCTTTGGCAGCATGTACAAATTTTGAAAATATGCATGAGAATATGCACATATTTTCATGAAAAAGGAAAAAAAAAGGAATTATGCTAGACCTGCAGAATTGCAATTATATCCTCACTGAGGTCTGTTTGTGGTGTTAGATCAGCGATGACTCATTCCCACAACCTATTTTCACTGAGTGATAAACATGCATATGTGAGCCACACCTTAAAGACAAGGATATTTAGAAATGTGTATATATAGGTGTATAGGTTGTTTATATGTGCATGTAGATAACACAACACACAGCTAGAAATGTTTTGCTCTGTGGGCAGTCTGATTTTTTGCGAACATGCTGAAAAGTATAAATCTCACTTCCTTTTTCATCTTTTGCCTCCCTGCCTATCATCGCAAACAAAGTGGAGCCATTACTAAGCAACGTTTTACACAGAAATTGCTTGTTATGAGAGGGGGTGACATGCTAAAGATTTCTTTTTCAGGGACAAGATGCCCATGTGGAATTAACACTGCAGAAGAATATAAATCATTTCCCATGGATGCGCCTATTATTTAACGCAATCAGAGAAATGAGTATCGGTTCCGTGATAACGGAACATTAAGAAGTGACCTAGTAATGAGAAATCAATTTGGCTGTTATTAAATACTTTGCCTGCTGCATTGTTTACACTGGAGGTATTCGCACAGATTTTTAAAGAAGGAACACAAAAGAGGGTTCCACTAATTTGCAAGGCTTGTGTCTGTCTGTCAAAGGGAATGCACTTTGCTTTGATGTGCGATCTGTACACTTTGCTGCTCCATCATGCTCTCCACTTCATGTGCGATTCTTTGAAGTTGGATTACGGAGTGCATAGAAACCTGCACACAGAGGCATCCACACTCAAGGTGTGGCCTGAGCAGAAGGGCCAGGGGGATGCTTAGAAGGTCGCTGAGGTGGCCCTGCTCTTCCTTAATCACGCAGACCATCCTTCAGATGAATAATAGGGGCTCTCATGTCCTTTGGCTCATGCAGGGTCAAAACTATTAATGATGCCCTGTTCATGGACTCAACAATTTGGGATCGTCTTTTGAGAAACTGGGCTACCAACTAAAATCCAGCTTGATCTGGGGCACTGAGTTCCCCACTGAATTCCAAGTCTGACTCTGGGTCTTTGTCTTGATTCCGTGAAGAGACTCACAATATCCCATGCACTTTACTTGCTAGGCAATTTTCACAAGAATAGGACTGACCATGGCATACAAAGAGCCACTGGTCAGCTCTGGTGAGCTATGCATGACCTTTGCGGGCCAAGAAAGAGAGAGGCTGTGCAGTGTAGAGGTTAGAGTTGGGCTGGGACAGGGAGACCTGGCCACTAGTCTGCATGTGGCCATGAAGCAAACTGGGTGACTTTAGGCCAATCTCTGACTGTCAGTCTAACCTACCTCACACACATTGCTGTGAGGATACGATGGAGAGGAGGAAGAGGAGGAGGATTATGGAAGCTGGCTTTAGTTCCATGAAAAGTCAGGATATAAACATAATAAATAAATAGCACAACCCTTTTAGTTGTATGAACGAAGGGTCTCATTAACTCTGTCCCGGTGAATAATCTGTGTTCGGTGAATGAATGCAGCAGAGAGGGGTGTTCCCATGGGGTCTTCCTGCAACTGCTGTGTTGCCTGCCCAGGCTCTGGCCAAAGCCCCCGAGTGCCAAACAGAGGCAGGAGCATGTGCTTCCAGGGGCTTCCAGCAGCCAGCCCCAGCCAGAGTTGCCAGTGCGGAGCGGCAGTTCAACATCACCCAGAGGGCCACATCACCCCGTACCAGGAGTAGAACTTGTGCACATGCACACCTCTCTCTCAGACCCTGCACTGAGGGTCTACCGGCACACAGGCTGTCCAGGGATTTGGCTGACGGCCCAGAGGCTGAGAAGAGGCCAGAGGCCACAGCTCTGCTGCTTCCCCTCCACACATTCCCTAAATGCAAATCATTCATCTGAACAGATTGCCCCTCAACCACAGGTCATAACAAATCACAGCCTCACTAATGGCGTACGGATCGGCACAGAATAATTAAATGCATGTTTGTGAGCAGAAGAAGTGGAGATCAGTGTGCTGGCCATCCGCTTGCCTGGGAAAGCCAGCTGCTGTGTTAATGAACTAAGCGCTCCACAGCCTTGCCAGCGCCAGCCCAAAAGCGCTTAGTGCTTCTCCGGGCGCTTGACGCCCGTGCCAGTTTTATTGCAGATCAATGCCATTGATCAGATGCACTGGAGGGAGCTTGCTCTGACATGGTGAGAAATGACACTAAATAACAGCCATATTGAACAGAGTCAGGCAGGCAGAGGTAGGGAAATGGGAGGCGGGCTGGGGAGGGAAGGGGTGGCAGCAGCCAGGAAGAATTCATAGAATCATAGAATAGTAGAGTTGGAAGGGGCCATGAAGGCCATCGAGTCCAACCCCCTGCTAGTGCAGGACACCAGGTTACAACTTCCCACTCAGAGGGCTGTCCAGTTCCTTCTTGAATGTCTCCAGTGCGGGAGAGCCCACCACCTCTCTAGGCAGCTGGTTCCACCGTTGTATCGCTGTGACAGTGAGGAAGCTTCTCCTGATGTCCAGCCTGAATCTGGGTTGCCACAACTTGAGTTGATTATTCTGCACTCTGGCATCAGCGATCGTGACCTTCCTCTTTGAGGTACACACACTCCCTTGCAAAAAGCACATATTTGCATGTGTTAATTTTATAGAAGTTCCTTAAAGGACCCTGTCTCTTAAGGAGAGCCCCATTTTTTTTTTTAAAGGACACGTGAACAGGGGAGAGGCGGGCATTTGATTTTGGAATAAAAGCCCAGGCAGAAAGATTCAAAGAGGAGATAAAGCACATGAGTACAAGCAAAATGAAATAAGCCAAGATGAAGCAAAACAACATGTAAAAAGCTGGAATGGAAGTAGCCAAACTGAGCAGAACCGAAATGAAACAAACAAAACAACATGAAGCCCAACGAAATGATATGAGACAAGACAAAACAAAACAAAGCAACGCTGCTAAGGATTTAGAAAACCGCTGAAAGCCTGCGGTCCCCATAACCGTGGGCACCTTATTCGTCAATCCATCTAACCAATCAATCAATCAAATTTTGCACCCCTCTTAATGAAGTGATGAAAGGAGTTTGAAAATCAGCTTGTGCTCATGGATACCTGCAACCCCCCCCCCTCTTTCTTACACACACACACACGCACTGCATGCCTAAACAGACCTGCTCCAATGGGCTTACTTTCAGTTAAGGGTTGCAGCTTTATCGTACCTGAACACACACAGCTATTCCAAAAGGATGCCCAAGGTAGTTTACAAACTGAAATATATTTTATCTTCCTGTTGGATTTTGGCTGGCCATTTACTGAGCAAATAAAATTGTACTTATCGAGGGCCATCTTTGTTCCAGCAAGTTCATCAAGTGAACAAAACAAGCCTGTCTTTTGAGGAGGCAGTTGTCATACACCCTCTGTGCTTCTGCTGTGCCCCAAAGAACTACAGAGAGAAGTCTAAGTGCATGCCTTTCCTCTCTGGCTGCCCCAAACCAGTAGCCAAAAGTGAATGTTGCTAAAGTGGGAGCCCCACCCAGGCTGACATCACTTCCTGTGGATTGCCACCTTCCTGCCCATTGCTCCAATATTTAAGTAGCTCACTTGAACTCCTGCCCTCCGTAGCACCGGGGCTCAGAGGGAAGCACATCAGAACTGGATTATGGTGCAGCCTCTCCAAAAGACATGTCCTTCCTAATCCCCTGAAATAAAACCCAGGAGGCATCCACGTCGCACCTCCTGCCCAGCAGTCCAGCAAGCTCAGAGGCTCTGCCCGTTATTTACGGCCCTAATTACTCTCTATCGACTGGGAAGCAGTGAACGGACAAAGGGCGCTCAAGAGTTCACACACAATTGAATTTCCCAGTAACAATCAGCCGTGAAAGCGGATGCAAGCAAGAGGGAAAGGGGAGGGGAAAAAATCAATCAAGGCAAAAGAGCCTGATTCGGACAGGAATCATCTGTCGCACCTGCCAAGCCTTCAGCATGGGGGCCCTGGCCCCGTCACTCGTGCGGGAGATGGATCATCGCAAAGTCCTCCCCCCACCTCGCGAATCTCCCACACAGCAGACAAACTGCTCCCCATCCTATATGACGGCATGCGGGGCACAGACTGGGCACACATTCTGGCTGTCCCCACCTTGCACATCAAGGGCTCCTCTGGGCTGGCAACCTGCCAACAGGTCTGCTCACCTGTGCCGACAGGTGACACAGAGGGAGGTCCACCTCCTGGGCAGCTCTGTGCTGCGGCATATTTTGGAGGAGTCTGCCTGCTCAGGTTGCCGTAGAAACCCAGCTGGCAATGCTATGGCTGGAGAAGGATTTCGGGGTTACAACCTTCTTTGTCCAGATTAATCCGTCCCCATTGTCTGCCACCAATGGATCAGGTGTCACCATTAAAGAAGGAGAAAAGGGGGAGGCCTCAGCTGAGGGCAGCAGATTGTTCCCTGGGGGAGGCTCTGGGGCTCGAGGTGCAAGGAAACTAAACCTTTCATTTCCAGGTCACTGGTTCAGAAAGGCAATGGTTCAACAAGGTTTATTTGGCACAAGAGCTACAGTGGCTATGACTCCTCCTTTACACAGCACACTCCTCTCCTGGAAGGGGTCTCAGAGAACAGTCCTCTATGTTCAAGGTGCCCTTGTAAAGGAAAACGAATGACAAACTAAATCTGTCCTCATTAACATGGGCTCCTCCAAATACTTTGGACTTCAACTCTCACAGGACCCAGCTGGTAAGGCCAGTAGTCAGGGATGCTTGGAGCCATTGCCCCAAAAGCTGAAGGAAACCAGTTTGGGGAAGACCAATCAATCCAGCAGGCCTCTTCTGATGAGCTTCAGACTGTCTCTGACCCTTTTTCTGCAGGGTTGGTTGCCAAAAGTTGGCTTCTCCAGGAAACTTGCCTGGATATCACAGAATGTACCTGGAACGGCATCCATTTGAGTTACATGATACTAAGAAACTACTTACTGGTATAGACAAGGAACTAATGCTTCCTGCTACCTCCTTCTTGTAACTTGACAATATTTAATTAAATAATTGTTTGTTTTGACAAAGCACAGCTTGCTTGGAAGAATGGGTGGCAGAGATGGGTTTAGGGGAACAACTCTGAACAAATCCAATTGTGCTGGGGTACAGAAAAACCCACTGGCATAATTATTCTCACTCTCCCCCTTCTTTCTTTCCAGTAGAGGTTTTATTTCTGGCAATAAAAGTAAAAGTCTTTCCAATCCAAACTAGCCTGAATTCCCCCCAGCTTCCACATTTTCTGGCACCTGAATATTGCCGAGGAAACTTAACACAATATGAATTTAGATTCCAGAAACAAAAGTATAGCACTATGAGAGAAAGGAAGATTCTTCTATGGATTTGGGTGAATGTTAACAAATCCTACCATCAAAGACAACACCACAGTCTGAGAGCCTTAAAAAACAATGAAACAGCTGCTCCATTCTTCAGATTCACAGAAAATCTCCATTGTCCTCAATAACATTGCAAGGAATCAAACTGTTTCTTCAGGGCAGAGGCATGTACTTAAGTGGGACCGACTTGGAATTATCCTTTACATGCAGGACATCATTTCAGGCTTCCTTGGGTTACAAAAATGCAGGATTCCATGGGAGAAAATAATTCACATTGGAAGACACAACAATGCCAACAATGGCTGTTTTTCAAAAATTTTGTAGCTGCTAGTTTTGTTGAGCTTTGCCTCACTTTCCATTTTCTGTCTGTACATGGAACTCACCTGTACATGGAAGAGACAGCTGCACTTTGTGGATAGAGGTTCCCAATCTCTGCTCATGCATATAAAAGGTATTACGTTGTCATGTGTAGCAACCAATACCTCCTGTAAAGGCCAAATCCCCATATAGCACTTATGCGAGTGTCAGGAGAAGAATCCTCGTGGTTTCCTGGTGGGGTGGGAGAAGAAACAAGCAAAACCGAGCCCTGGAACCTCAGCTGGGGTTCCTCACAGATAACTTACCATCTTCCACCTCCAGGAGGGCTTTGGCAAGGATGCTTCCTGCCACACTGATGGCCTGGCACATGTAGTAGCCTGAATCTGAGGTCTGGACATCCACAATGGTCATCTCGCCACTTGGAGATACAGAAAAGCGGCCCATTGCCTGAGGGGGCTGACTCGGAAAAAGCAGGATCTGGACAGAAACAGGAAAAAAGAGAATTCTTGGGATTCTTATCTATTGAAAATGCAAACAAGAAGCCATGTCACGCTGCATGTGGCTACAGATATATTCGCTGCATTTCCAAGGTAGCCCTCTGTGCCAAGCAGCTTTCCACTACTTATTTATCTGAATACTTTTTTTCTGCAGTTCCTCAGTGAAAATGGCTCCCAGAGCAAGTCAGTCATCCATTAAGCATGTACAAGAATTTCATTACAGTGTATCAGAAGTTGCCCTCTTGAAAACTCCAAATCTGAATGGAAGCACATTTCCCCCCCAAGAAGAAATGTATACATTTGTGAGCCTACAATCATTAAAAAAAACAAACTGCATTTGGGAGAAATGTGAGGTTTAAAATGCTGAGGCTTTTTAAACACACATTTTCATGCTTTCCTTGATGGAGAGAGGTGTACAGTTGCAAAATGCACAATCTTCCCAAATGAGCAGAAGGGAAAATATGATGCAGATGAAACTGGGAGCTGGGCAAGCCATGTGGAATTCAGAGAATCTCCATGGACTTGGTTCTCCTATTGCTAATTCCCAGCTAATTCTGTTCCAGAGCAGCCATTTCCCCCCAACACCTCATTTTCAGGGAGGCAACATCAGCAGTTCTTTCCCAGGTTTCCCTAGTGTCCATATAACACTATTATGGGATCAAAAATTAAGAAGAGATGAACCTCAAAAGGGTACAAAAGAATTTACATCCCAGGGATGTGTAAAGATGGGGATTCTGTTTCCTTTAAATTAAGCCAGATGGGATTTCACAATGTTTCCTTTCTGATATCCAGTGGTGGAGTATAACAATTTTTTCCAATCCTGGAAATATTTGTGTGGGGGGAGGTTGTGTACATTAAATAAATATTTATGCCTTGTTTGGGGCCCTGTGATTTGCACAAGTAGAATTGTGGTTTGGGTTTTTATTTTTGGTGCTTAAGTGCATGCAACTATGGGTCTTTTGGGGGGGGGGGTCTTTAAACATGCTCAAATGGGGATGACGCATATACACAATGTATGTGTGTGGCCTTTCTGATATGTATACCTTTTATAAATATCCTTTTCAGTTTTCCCGCAACTTCATTTAGCCCTGTAGAATTTAATTCCATACTTGTCAAGGAACTTGTCAAGTTCATCCTCCACTTTGGTGCTCTTCTCACCGCCTTCTCTTAGGAAGCAAGGAATTGGAGGATGAAATTGACAAATTCCTTGACAAGTATGTGTCTGCCAGGCTAAATGACACAGAGTGTGCAGAGGATGAAACTGACAAGGATTTTTACAATTGGCACACACGGCAGATAGGTGGCCTTGTGCAAGACTACCAACAAAAATAACTGAACAACACTTACAATACCTTCTTTAAGACCCAGATCCTGCTCCATTTGTGCAAATGGGGATTGCTATGAAAAAAATCCAATACCTGCCTATTACATCAACTCACTACAGATCAACTCAATCTTACAAAGGGAAATAGAACAAAATGTTCCAGGGCCAAACCAGTAAAATCATTAGCCCACCATGGAATTCTCATACTCTATTTGTAGCCCAATTTCTAGATATGCCTCCCTAGGTTGGGAAACTTGTCCATTCCTGTGGCAACTACCCTCTTCCATAGGCTTAGTTCAGACAAAACAGGAAGCCATGCTTTGCTACCATGCAAGTCAACTGCAGCAGGCTTGAATGCTTGCCCCTTTTCCTCTCCGTTTTTGCATACCAGAGATCAAGCACATCTGCTTTTGGTTTTAGTATTCTGTGATTGTTTAAACTATGGTTTCGGTATAAACCAGGATATGAAAATCATGGTTTAATCTTGGCTCATTCCAAGCCAGGATATGAAAATCATGGTCTAATTCTGACTTATTGTTATTCACTATAGTTTAAAGAACCACAGTTCTCTTAGTTTAGGGTGTCACAAGGACTTTTAGTTTGTTTAACAATAAAAAACTCTTCTGACCTCTTTTTACAGGTGCAAGAGAAAGAGAGAGAGAGAAGGAGAGTTTGCAAGTCCAAGAATATCTGTGGTTCATTTATACTGTGGGAAAGCAAGCTCTCCTGGTATACCTGGTGAGACTGAGGGAACTGAGTCTTTTCAGCCTGGAGAAGTGGTGACTCTGAGGGGATCTGTTGGTGACATGTAGGTACATGAAGGACTGTCACATGGAGGTGGGTAGAGACCTGTTTTCCCCTGCAGTGGCGGGTAGGACATGTTCCAATGGAGCAAAGCTCAGGGAACCAAGGTTCTTTTTGGATGCCAGAAAGTACTTCCTGATAGTTAGGACCCCAAGGGTATGGAATGGGCTTCCACGGGAGGTGGGTGAAGCCCCATTGGTGAGGGTGTTCATGGACTGGCTAGACATGCATATGGTAGGCATGTCATTAGTGGAGCATGCAAGCCTTGTTGAACAAGGAACACTTCGTAAGGCTTCTAAGCAGAAGCTAAGCTGCCATCTCTCAGGGCGCTGTACATGTAAGATTCCTGCACTGAGTGTGTGTGTGTGTGTGTGTGTGTGTGTGTGTGTGGAGGGTGGATTAGATGTCCTCTAAAGTTCCCTCTAACTCAAAATGGCTATTATTCCATGAACTTGTTATACAGGAGGACTTGTAGGACATGATCTAAAACAAGAAATTCCAATCTGCAATACTGCTCATTATGCATCTGCTTTTCCTTGTTCTCCCCCCCCCCCACCACCACTTTTTTCATTCTATCACCTATCCTCCTAGGATGTAAGTAACTGACACATTAATAGCTCCATGCTATTTAAAGGCAACTTTAAAAACCCCAATTATTCATTCCACAGGACTCTCCTCTCTAGAGGCATACCTGCGTCCCATCCATCTACTTGGCAGAATGTGATTTTATAGGCTAGAAAAAAAATGTTGGGGTAAAATCTCCATTCCTGCTCAGAAGCTTGAGATATAAGAGAAAAAAAACCTTACCTATGATAAAAAGACTTTTTCATATCTGTCTCCTTTTACCTAGAATCAGGGTGGCCACCACTCACAGAAAACAGAACGCTGATCTGCCTAATACTGCCTTTTATACCTGACCTGAGGTAAAACTGCTATTACTGTACCTGGGGGGCTCCCTTAGGCTTCTTAGCTGCATCTTCTACATTGTTAACATTTGAATGCATTTCTTTTTCTGTCTGGTAAACTCAGCGGTGGCTCACAGCTTTAAAACTATAATCCTATTCACATTTCATAGAATTGTAGGCTCATAGAAGAGCCGAGTTGGAAGGGGCCAAGAAGGCCATCCAGTCCAACCCCCTGCTGTTGCAAGACACCAGTTTATTCCACCCACTCAGTTTCTTTTTGCATGTCTCTCGTGTGGGAGAGCCCATGACCTCCCTAGGCAGCAGGTTCCACTGCTGTGTTGCTCTGACAATGAGGAAACTTTTCCTGGTATCTACCTGGTAGCAAGTCCCACTGAATTCATTAGGGCTAATTGCTGAGAAGACATACATAGGATTTCACAGTTTGTGTCTTTGACCCGTTACTTCCTGCTTTCAGAAGGCAAGCAAAATGAAGAAATCTTTGAACCCTTTGGGAAAAGAAGCAGACAGAAGACTGTAGATTTGAATCTGCTGGTAGATCTCTGGGAGAATCTCTGTAAAAGTAGCGAAAGGATCTGACACCTGATAGTTCTTTTTTGGCAAGTCATCAGTGGCTACCCTACTTAAGCAATGAGATTCCTCTATCCAGGTCCAACATTATACCCACGGCATCACAGATCTGTATTTAATTTTACCAAAATGAGAATTCTCCCTTAAAACCAAGGTTGACCAGCAGAGAATATTCATCAAGTCTGTACAAGCATGCAAGCGCACAGCTGCGCGCGCGCACACACACACACACACACACACACACACACTCTCATGCAGTCCTGGGGTCCTGCTGAACCTACCTGGCTACCCTCCTTCTGCCAGAACACAGCCGGTGGTGGGTTTCCTTTGGTCTCGCACTGAAATGTCACTGTGCGACCTTGAGTCACAATCTGATCCCGAGGACGGGTCACTAATTGAGGTGGAACTGAGGGAAAAGGAGATGTGAAAAGAAGACAAAGAACAACAAATTTGAAACTTTGGAGCAACCCTCCCTGGGACACCTAAAACTGTGTGGAGAAGTGGGGGAGTATTGGTATGAAGAGGTACCCAAAATGTTTCCATAGATGCTCTGCATTCAGGATGCATTCATTACCTTTCCATGTGGCCTATTCCTGAGATAGCTAGCATCCCAGGAGAACTAGTGTGCCACATTGGTTCTGGTCCTTGGGAAATCCAGGTTCCAATTCCCATTTGACTGAGAAACTCCCTGGGCCCATCACCAACTCACAGCCTACCCTATCTCACAGGTAAGATAAAATTAAGGATAAAATGGAGAGGAACAGAAGGAAAATTATCTACCCTGACCTGGGTTCCTTGCAGGGAAAAAGGTGGAATAAATATATAACAAAGAAATCAGATCAAGTATCTGTTCTCTCTTAACTGGTCTGGACTAACAGTTATTGCTGGAGTGAAGCCTTCTCTGGAGACATAACACCTTTGGATTCAGACCAATTATTTGGTCCCCTGGTCCTCTTGAAAGGATTCTGTGAAATGACTGCAACATGAGAAGGCTGCATGCAAGCTGTACTGTCCTTTGCCTGTTGGGCTTGGGCTACCATACTGGGGATGAGGTGAGCATCAACAGTAGAGTGCCCGCCTTGAACGTTCCAGCATCAGTTCCTGGCATCTCCAGGTGGGGCTCAGAAAAACTCCCGTCTACAACCCAGAAAGCTGCTTTCCGTGTTTCGTTCACTAAACTAAATGGATCCATGTCTGTCCTGTGCTCCCATGTGCATAACAGAATCGCTTGCTGCGGCAGCAGGTGAAGTCAGTGGCACATTTCAGAAGATGGGGACACAGTAACAGGGAGAGGCCTTTTCAAAGAAACCCGTATAAGGAAGCTACAGCTCAAAGCACTGGACTCTGCAAAAGACACCCGCACTGTAACGTTAATGAGGAAATCAAGCATTTGGATGTGCTTCCACATTGGCTCGGACTTTAAACATGACTGCAGTTTTTCTTGCTTACTTCTTTTACAAAACTCCAACCTGCAAATGCATGCAAAGAAGATCATCTCACACTGGTGGAAGGAGGGGGAGGGCGGCATGGGGGAAGTCCCCTAAATCTGCCATGCAACCATAAATAATGCCTCAGATTGAACCCCCCCCCCCCCCCCAGAACTCCTGGCTGGTTTAGAAGAACCCTTTTCTTTGCTCCCTCCCCATGCAAGACAAATGACATCAGGTTTTACAAATGCTAATCACTTGCCTTATCTCCTCTTTACCCTCCCCAAAGAAGCAGAGAGACAATAAGCATCCCTCTGGCTGAGCTGTAAAGTATTTATGGGGCACCGGGCCTCTATAAAAAAGAGAGCTTCAGGTGTGCTATTGTCATGCTGATCACTGCAAGCCTCAGTTTAATGAAGTTATAGATTGCTAGGTTACCCACATCCTTGTGTGTGTGTGTCTCTCGGTGTGTGTTTTCATGCATGCTCGACTCAAGTTGTCTCAACGGCAGAGAATTTCCATGGAAAGAATGAAAAGGCTGCTGATGTTTAATACGTATTGATTGGCAAAAGAAAATGTTTCACAGAGGGGGATGTGGCGAATTGGTCCAGAAAGGATTTGGACTGGAACTGCCCAGCTCTGACACTGACTCAGTTAAGACAAATCTTTAAATCCTGCAGGAAAGAAAAGAACTGAAAGCATCTGCAACCAGACCACTGCCTTCCTGCCTGTATTCTTGTTTTTCCCTCCAGGGCAGCAGTTTGTCAATGCATCCTCCAGATGTTCTGGGCTACAATTCCCATAACCATTGCCCAGGGACAATGGGAGTTGTAATCCAAAAATATTTGGAGGGCCAGCCCTTGCTCACTCCTGCTCTAAACAGATAGTGGTGGTGATGCCTGCTTCTGTCATAACTGCTTGTGGGTTTCTATCCATCCATTGCAGACCAGGAGTTTCCTTCATAATTGTGATTTTATTACTGTTAGGTTTATATTTGTTAAATTAATGCTATTCACTTTATTATGTATTTGCTGTGTTATAATAAACTTGTAACCACCCTGAGAGCCATTTTGGCTTAAAGGGTGTGACAGAAATCCAATAAATAGATAAATGATGGTAGAGCTGCCCTATTTCAGGATGAAGAGTGACTGGACTGGGTCAGACCAGAGATGGGGGCCCTGAAGCATGCCTGTTCCCATTATCAACTCCCCCTATGTTGATATTTTAGGGAAGGTTTTTCTTTGAGGGCCTTGACATCTGGAGTCCAGTGGGTGGTGCCCAGAGAAGGAGTGTTTTTAGTGGTGGATCCTAACTTGTGAAATTTTCCTTCCAGACAGACCTCCTAGGGACCTATTTTGTTATCTTTTAGGGTGCTGGGCAAAGGGCTGGTTCTTTCCTGGCTTAACCTCTGGCTTTCAGCAATTTCCCTTAGAGCTCTAGTGCTGAAAGTTTTAGAACAAATAAAGGAACACTCTCAAACAAGCAAGTTTTAGTAGCCTTATCTCTGAAGGCTCAAGGTATAAATGGGCGCACGTTCCTAGATGCCAGGAGAGCATCTGATGAGAGTCTTGGGCTGATCAGGTGCTGGGGATATTTCCTGCCTTGATCTTATCAGCCTGACATCTGAAGTCTTGACACAAGTGCCAAAAGTAACCAAATCCCCCCCTTGAGAAAGGAAAAACCAACATCAAAGCACTGGGATCAGGCACGTGTCCATGAGCGCCTGCGCACGGTTTTGTAATTTGAGGCTGTGACCGTGTCATGCTCTCCGCAGGGTTAGCCTCTTCCCTGGCAACAGGACTTCCCGAAGGACAGGGTGGCCATGAAGAGGATGTGTCCGGCCAAGTCCATGCCTCCTCTGCTGAGGGTCAGGCTTTGTCCCCTGTGATTAGAGGCCATGGGGGGAGGCGGGAGGCCTTGGCAGCAGCGTCTCCCTCCGGCACAGGCTTCTCCATTGGCGTCACAACCGAAGAGCAGCCTCCTTAGCCGGATCCAGCTGAGGGTGGTCGCAGGCACTGAGGGGGGCTCATTCAGACCTCTGCCTAGATGTGAGTCGAGTGACCTTTGACCCCGCCCCCCAGCAACAGCCTGCTGCCTTGTGGAGGCAACACCTGCTTCATAATCAAATGGAAATGCAAATGGGGGAGAAGGATGGGGGGGGTGCAATTTTGGCATTTTGGTTAATGATTGCTGGAAAGCCCCCTTCCCGGATGACACAGGCAAGCACACTTGCGCACACACATGTGCCAGGCATCACTTCAAAGGCTATCCAGCCTGGAAGATGGAAGGGATATTGTGTCTCAGGAAATTCGTTCCTACCCCCAGTAATGCCTCACCCCTTGGTGCGTCTCCACTTCAAAGGGAAAAAGCGAGCATGGGCAAAAATGACCTTGGGGGGCTGAGGAAATGTTCCTGCCGCCCACAAAACCAGCATGCAGATAAGAGATAATGGCAGCGCAACCCTCCCACCTCCCCCAGGCAGGAAATTGAATTGGGTGCAGTAAAGAATGGAGAACCAGGGAAACCGCATAGCCTATCAGCTCAGATCTTCCATTCACCTTTGGGCCCTTATCTTTGCAGCTACAAGAAGAGCAGCAGGCTTTTTCCAAGGGTGATTTATTAGTGAAAACAACCCTGATAAGCTCTTGATGGGAAGGAGACCTGCCAACAGCCCCTGCCATTGGACACAAATGAAAGCTCAGCTCTTCCCCCAGTTGCCGGGGATATGTGAGCCACAGATGTGAATGAAAGGCATGTAGAGCTAACTGGAGTCAGAGTACCAAAATTAATTGGCATGCAAAAACATGCCTCCATGCACAATTCCAGGAAAGAAAAAGAAAAAAAAAAGTTCAGTCCTGCTTGGAAGGAAGGAAGGACAGACGGACGGACGGAGGGACAGATGGGTGGACAGACAGACCACATTTCAGCTATTGGGTCTGAGAAAAATATAAGCATTGATGGTGGTGGTGGTGGTGATGATGATAGATGTCTCCAACCTAGTGTCCTCCAGATATTTTGGATTACAACTCCCAGAATTTCTGACAATTGGCCATATTGGCTTGTACCGATCGCTGGGGACAGCAGGCTGGAGATGGCAGGAGCCAACAGTGCGTAGGGCCCTGCTCTGGGGAGGTTGCATGGAAAATTTGACATGGACGAAACAGCTGAGGAAGGGAAATGGAGGAAAAGCATGGAAGAAATGTGTCCTCCTTTCAAGCACACATGTTTGGACTTATTAGCCCGCCCAGGGAGCCATGCGGCTAATGGGGTGGGCTAAAATCCACTGTATTAGCTTACAGTGAGGAATGGAATCTTGGGGTAAGAGAAATAAACCATCATGGGCATTTGATTGCCAAATTACCCCCTAGAATGTAGAGATTGGGTTCAGGCAAAGCAATAACTCACATTCAAGATATGGATGTGGGTTGTTGTTGAACTGCAGGTTAATCACATTGTCTGAATTCAGCTGAGATAACAAACCATGGTGAACACCCAACAATGGTTCATTACGCAGTAATAAAACATGAGTTCTCTTCATGGGTTGTTCATGGTTAACATGCCATGATATATTAACATGGGCAACAAGATAACTCACATTTCAACAACAACCTGTGAACAAAAACCTACAGGCACACATACTCAATGCTTGAGCATGGATGGTTGTGTTTTCTGAACCTAGCAGAGGCATCTCAACAAACCAAAAACATTGGGAGAGTTAGAGAACAAGGCTTGGTAGGCATAATGCCAGAATTTAGGGCAGCCTTTACAAAAAAATAAAATGGGAGAAATAGGTCCAGTTTAGATTGCAGTGGAATTCTAGGTCTACAAAATAAGCAAGAGGCTGTGGCAGCAATCCTATACACATTTACCTGAAAATAAGTTTCACTGAATTTAATGGGACTTATTTCTTAAGAGACATGCATAGCATTGGCTTGTAAAATTGTAATCTTATGCACCCTTACCCAGCAAACACAGTAAGACTTACTTTTGAGTAAATTAGCATAGGGTAGCATAGTAAATTAGTCTATGTAACCAGTCCTGGGCTGCATTCATATGCTTTGCTACCTTGCTTTGTTCAACTAAGATAAAAGGAAAATGTTCAAAGATCTAGATCAGGGGTAGATCAATTGTTCAAAGATCTAGATCAATTAAAGTTGTGACCTTTAATTCCCAGAAGCCTCTGCCAACAAGACCAATGGTCAAGAATTCTGGAAGCTGAAGTCAAAAACATCTAGAGACCTACTGTTCCTTTTGACAAGAGACCTATGGGGCATGAGACCCACAGAATCACACATAAAATAAACACTGTGGCTTAAAAAGAAAAACAAATACAAGGCCACATGCACAAACCCAAACAACGTCCCCTGCCCTCGCAACCCTCCATCAACCCAGCATGCAGCAGTGTAATGAGGTGAAATGAATACTTACGGAATGGGCCAACTGGAAGAAAGAGAACATATGAAAGAAACAAAACAAAAAAAAGTATGAGATGAGTTGGATCAAATTAAGCTGAGATGAGTGCTCAACGCTTCAGTGAAAAAAAAGGTCCCGAATGAGAGCACAGGGTACCAGAGGCCAAAGCTTAACCAGTCTGTCTGCCACATACATGTGAAATACAGCTGGAGTCTGTCTGCCACATCCAAAGTCACAGACTTCCCTGCCTCTGTACCAAAGCTAGGGACTTGCCAATGCTGGAGAATCCCTGGCTCATGCTATAAAGCCTTCCTGTACTGGCTGAGTTTTATTGACCAGAATTAAGCTAATATCAGAAAAGGGATTGATTTTCATCTTGGTTTTACTCTTTTGCAGCTGGCCAGGGATTTTAATGTAGTTCTTTAAAAGAGTAATACAGTGTTGTGCTTTTGGTCTTTATTTATGTAGTGGTGGTCAATTTAGATCCTTTGGGATTGTTTAGAGGGATTGATATTTTAAGGAATGAATGCTGCTAGAGACAACTTTCATAGGTGGCTCTACATCACCTAATAACCTGTCTGGGAAAGAGACTACACAGTATAAACTGCTCCAGCACCTTTCAGTAATTTTTTTCCAGAAAAATGGTCAGAGGTGATGGACCAAAGAAAGGAATCAGAGATCCAGTAGGAAGAGTCAGCCAATTCTTTTGTCCCCAGAATGCCATGTTCTGAGATGCATTTTGGGAAGTTCAAAATGGTGACCACCATCAAAATAGCTGCCATCTTTGCCACTCAGTGGGGGCTATCATTCTAGCAAGCAGCAGTTGCGTATCTAAAAATGACTTTTTAAAAGAGTGGGTGGATCTTTCTTCCAGCAGCTCTTTTTATTAAAGTCTTAAATGCTGCTCCAAAGAAAGTGCCACAATAGAAGCAGGCCTGTTAAAAATACAGAGTCAGGGAGTATTATTCCATGCTTCACTATTTTAAAACCTGAGAGATAAGATAAACTTATTTGAAGTTTGGATGCCTTTCTTTCAAACAAACAAAAAAAAATGCCTTTCAAATAAACCAACCAGATGTGCTTGATTTCGAAGGAAACACCAAGGTTTAAAAGGTATCCCTGTCTCTCTACTTTGGGGGTGGAACCATATCAAGAGTATGATTATACGCAAGCCTAATCAGAAGTAAACCCCACAGGGCTTAAGGGGATTTACTCCCAAGTAAATGTAATGATGAATCAGAAAATGGTAAGTGAAACAAAATGGAGGTGATGGAAAGCCTGTGCCAGTTCCATGATTTGTGGGTTGAATCCTTGTTTTCATACAGCCCCTCTGCTCCCGTCAGCCTCTGGTGTGAGAGTTGCTGTATCAGCACTACAAGAAATGAAGCTGGAGACAGTTGCCTTGGCTATGGGTGCCTGGCGAGAGGCACAACCCGCCTCTGGATGCATCTTCTTCCCTCTCCACAGTGACTCTCACCTGACGCAGAACCTCATAAGCAGCTAAGCCCAACTTACCATGGACGCTGAGAGAGCCGGACGCCTCCGATTTGCCCACACTGTTCTCTGCCACACAAGTGTAGGTGCCTTCGTCCTCTGCACTCACCCGGCTGATGCGCAGAGTGTTGTCATGCTGCACCTCCGATCTAGGATGGAAGAGAAGGAGTGCGCCACTGAGGCCCAGCTCAGAGCAAAAGGGGCTGCGGCGTGGCATCAAAGGTAGACCTGGTCAGGCCCAGTGAGGAGCCACAGAGAAGAGCCCCTGGACTCGTCCCTCCTCCTCAGCCTGCCACCTGCTCAGTCAGCTGCCTCTGGCTCTGGCTCAGCCTGTGGTAGGGATGGTGAGGAGAGGAAGCAGGAGATGCCCCTGCTTAGTGGCCCACTGGCTCTCTGCTGGTCAGGCGAGCAAGGGCGAGCAATGCTGGGAAAAGGGAGAGGAGGAGCAGGAGCTGGTGGCAAGGCAAGGCAAGGCAAGGGCAGAGAGAAAGTTCCACTCTGAGGGTGAGGGCTGCCCAAGGGCCCCCAGAGCCCTGATGCTGGCCCCTGCACCTCCAGCTCCATTAAATATCCCTCCAAGCACAAGTAGCAGGACCCTCTTCATTAGTGCTCCGCCACTGGGAGGAAGCCTCAGACTCGTCTTGTTTGGCAGGACTCGGTTGACCACTTCCACGGCAGGGCCGGGGGGCGAGAAAACATGCTGCGAACAAGCACTAGCGAGATACACCGAAGGCAAGAGAAAAGGTGCTGAAATCATCGTGCCAAGGACAAAGAAACGTACACATGCTTATTCACACATGCTCTAAACTCGCCCTTGGACTGTCCGTAAAGGCTTCTGCCTCCTTAGGACTCCCCTTATTGGTAAAATAAGGATGCCTACACAGGGGAGGGGTGGGCATCTGCTTTCAGAAAACAGACTCAGGCAAAAGGATTCCAGTGGAAGGGAAAATTGTTATTTATTTCTTTTATTTATATGTGTATTTATAGACTGCCCGTAGCTGCCGAGGCCTTCCTAGGTGACTTACAATACATAAAACGTATTCGCAAAGTGATAACAAAGGGGAATGGGAGGGAGACACATGCAGGCACAAGCCCAGCTCATCCAGAGCAATGTGACACAACAGAAACCATCTGGGCCCTTGTGTCTCCATTTCAGTGAATACCCCGGAGGAGCAGAGCGATGGGGCAGATGGCATGCCAGAGATGACGGGCTCCAAACAGAAGATGTGGGGCTCCAGCCCTGTGAAGGGAGCAGCTCCTAACTCTTCCTCCACCTCCCAGTGTTAGCTTCTCATGTGCATCCCAAGAGAACACCCAGGTCATGCGTCTTGAGCATGTGGCTCATGTGCTCCACTGTTGAGCAACAGCCTCTCCCAAGCTGTGGCTTCTCACACTTGCCTGAACGCTGGTCTCCCCGATGGCAAGAAGCAACAATTAATGTGCAGCTTCTTCTGCACTTGTTTACAGGGACTGGAAACCTAAAGCCACAAGATCATCCATACCAAACACCACCCATGATTGTTGGGAGAACTGGAAAGAGGGTTCCACGCTGCTGGAGCCCTATTAGCAATTTTGCATGCATTTTTAGGGTCACTCATGAATGCAACTGATCTTCCTCCTTATTCGTTTGAGAAGAGCTTCCCTATTGGGGCTCCCGTCTCCAAAGGGGAAAAGGGAAGGAAGGAAGGAAGGAAGGAAGGAAGGAAGGAAGGAAGGAAGGAAGGAAGGAAGGAAGGAAGGAGGAAGGTAGGTTTTCCTGGGGGGGGGGGGGGGTGAAGACAGCTTTCTTTAATTGCATAGCGACTTGTGCACTTGCCTGTGATGATACCTTTCAACAACCCCATTGTGCCTAATGCCCCATTAAGGGAATTAAGCAGAATTGCTCTTGGTCACCCTGAAACCAAGACAAGGGTATCTGAACAATGTCACCACTTTGAAATTGTTCAGCTAACCTCTTCAGGCTCCACCACAGATCAGAACAAGCCTTCTCTAGAGGCCTGGATCTTTTCCAGCCATTACTGTTACTGCTTGCAATTTCCATGGTACTTTCCACGGCTCTTCCGGAGTACAAAGTGTTTGGCAGCCTTTATTTATGGATAGGGAGATGCATGCTTAAAAAGGGCCAGTCTTGAACCTGCTATATAGATTTCCTCCTGGATTGCAAGTAGAAACAAGCATGCACACGTGCACAGAATAGGGTTGGAATGAACCCTAGTGGAATCTGTTCCTCTAGTAGTCACAGACTTCCTCTTGTGCTCAGCTCAGTCTTGCAAAGCAAGCCAAGTAGAGCGGAAGTCCACACAAAGTGAGCCAAGGCTTGCAAAGTGAACCAAGCAGGGCAGAAGCTCACAAAGCAGAGCATGACTGGAAAACTTCTTCTTCTTTGGTTTCAGGTGCAAAAGCACAAAGGTGGCTGCAGGAGGTGGGGAAGAGAGAGGATGCTTGTGCGGCACATAGATTCCTTGCGAGTGCCCCATGGACATGGGACACACTGTCCCAGAACTCAGATTCAGGTCTGCTGCGAAGCAGGCCAGAGTCTGGGGGCCAAGCCCAGCCTGTCCAACAGATTTGCACCCTGAAACAAATTCCTTACACACCCCGAACTTATGCACACACCCCGGGTCCCCCCAGCTCCACTTACCGCCCTTGTGGAAGTTCTCCTTCCTCCTTGCGCCAGCGGCATGTTGGCACGGGATCCCCCTGAACTTCACAGTGGAAATTCACCGTGTCCTCAGCAAGCACCACTTGGTTTATGGGTCTCTTGATGAACGTGGGCCGTTCTGCCAAGAACAAGAATATTGTCAGGGGATTAAAACTGAGGGCAGACGCAGCATTGATGCCTGTGGCTGCCATCCAAGCAGCCCAGGAAGGAAGATGGATAGATACGTAAAAGGGAGTGGCAGAAGGAGAGAGAAGAAAAAGTCACAAGGTGTCTTGTTTCGGACTAGGTTAGTCTGTCAATTTCACTTTCTTGCATTTTGAAAGTTTTTCAGTATTAAGTTTGACTTGTTTTAAACCTTGAGAATTTTTCTAATCTTAAGTTAGGCTCATCCTGAAGTTTGGGACTCTAAAAAAAAAGCTCGCATGAAAATACTTTTGTGTACACTTTTCCAAATATCTGCATTCTTAGGGAATATACATATTTTTGCAACTTTGTTTACAGAATGCACAGCTGAACATTTCTCCCTGACTGGTGCATTTTTGTACATTGCATCAGTCTTTGCTTGGAGCTCTGTGTCACAAAATTCGGAGAAGTAAAAATTCAGAAGAGGATGTTGGTTCACGTAATAGTTTGAGAATGGGTATGGGAAATCTCTCCCTGCCCCCCCATCCTATTACAAAATTCCCACAGTCCAACATAACCCCATAAAACCATCTTACATGTCCTCCTCCCCCCAATCCCAGCTCTTCAGCTCCGGCTTACCAAACACCACCAGTTCTGCCGGTTCACTGTCCCGCTCACCCACCATGTTGGTGGCCACACAGATATACATGCCAGCATCACTCTTCCTCGTGTTGGACATCATCAGCTTCCCACCTCGGATCTAGAGTGAAAAGCCAACAAGAAACTCTGTTTAAATATCCACACATATTCACCTTCCTGGGCTCGTCTTTTGCTGAATGCCAAGACTCTTGGGACTAGGGGTATGCAAAGCTTTTGGGGCCTGCAGGCGCATTTGGCAATTTGAGAACCTATCCTGGCCACTGCCTCAGATTGGCTGCGGTAAGTCACAAGGTACAACTAACCTGCTCTAGAGATGGTGTGCAAAAGATTGACAGGTGTGATCTGAGCTCCACAGTGCAAAACAACTGCTTGATGTGACAGTTTTCCATAATTATTTCACTGCAAAGCATACTTTTCTGTCCCCCAGGCCTTGTGCTAGCAAACACATCTCCTGTTCTCTTTTTCTCTGTCATTCTAGATCACCATCCATTCTCTGTCTCTCAATCTCACACGCACACACACACACACTGCTGGGCACCATCAAAGGCATTGTTGTGGGTCCACCGGTCTGTATCTGCTCTGGGCTGCCTTAGAAAGCAGCTGCTACAGCAGGCACCCCAAAGGGAGCATCACAAACGAAGGTGAAGATATTCACCTTGCCCAGATATTCCTCAAGGACATGCCTCAGAATTGGAGCTTTGCACCTCATCCCTGGGGAAGTGGCACTGAGGGCTGAGTCTTCTCCCTTGCAGGGTTCCATGTGTTTGCTTTCTAACTGCCACTGTGACTGGGACCTTAGTAAGGATTGGATTTGGACTGGGACCCTGGCATGGGGCTGGGGGGGGTGGCTTTAACATTCCCCACCCATCCATCTATCCACACACCTCTGCAGTTCTAATCCAGACTGAGTCTCTTGTGCCAGCAATTCACATTGCTAGAAAAAGATCCCAGGCCTTCGGCGGGGGGGGGGGGCATTTTTGATGCTGCAAATTTCAGGTGGAGGGGTCCCTGATCTGGGCTGTGATTAGGGACATGCAAGGAACCCCTTTGGGGATGGGAATCTGTCAGATTCCCTGGGCTTGGCTGCCTGGATTCTGATCCACTTTGCAGTGAACCTGAGCCTGAGCTCCTGGCAAGCCCTCCCAGTGCTTTCCGGGCACTTGTAAGGGATTGAGCTCCATGCCAAGCCCCAGGGAACTGAGGCCACAAAGGGGTGTGTGGAAGAGCCAGGTCCCCTGCATAGCCATGTTGCAAGCCCAATCCAGGCTGAAGCCTTTGCAGTGGCCATTTCCAGAAGATGCACCCATTCTGTGCACTTAAGGACAGTGCTGCATGACTTTCCTGCAGCAGCATTTTGGACTTCAGTACAATTCTGGCAAACCTGGACCAGCAGCCCAAGATGCTGCCTTTCAGTGCTTACACTCGCCTTCAGTCCTGCTATGCTCTCCAAAATATTTTGCTGTGATCAGCACAGCACACATGTGCTTGTGAAAAGTTGCAGGTTCAGTCCCGAATACCTCTAGCTCAAATTATCTCTAGCAGTAGGCAATGGGAAAGGCCTCTGCCTAAGATCCCAAGGACCCAGCTGCTTGTCAAGAGTGGAGAGTGATGGACTAGATGGGAAGCAGGACCATTGCACCCATCTTTGAGTCCACCTCTTGTCTTATGCTCTTCCCACCAATGCCATCCTGGCAGCCATTCCAGCAGGTTGCAGGGGAGAGAGATGAGCTTGAAAGCAGAGTCATTCCACCAGTCCTGCTGACAAGGAGTACAGCAAGACTCATACTCTGGTCCAGGGGTGTCCAACCCACCTCTTTTCCCCCTCTACCCTCTGTACTACTTTTTCCTTTTGTGCTGTTTCTTGTAAACTGGCAGACATGGCTTGTCTTGCTTTTATTGATTGCGTGTAAGCTGCTCTACAAGACTTTTTTCCCAAGGAGCAGAAGAACAATGCTCGGAATAAATTAATAATCAGTGATAGAGAGTTGGATGGATTTCACTTGTTATCGTGTAGCTTCTAATGCTCCTGGGATCTGATGGTGTAGGTTTACTCTATTGTAGGTTTACTACAGCTGCCTGTAAGAGGAACATGCGTATTCCCAGCTCTTCTTATAATTCTGCTTCTCTTCTTGCACTACTAAAAAGTGACTGGCTGAAAAGGAGTACAGCAAGACTCATGCTCTAGTCCAGGGGTGTTTTGGCTTCTCTGGGCCACATTGGAAGAAGAAGAATTGCTTTGGGCTGCACATTAAATAAACAAACACTAACGAAAACTGATGAGCAAAGAAAAAGGTCTGTGCATAATTTTCATGGTATCTGCCACCATGGATAAACAAAAAAGTCCTCACATAATAATCCTAAGAGAGCACACTTACGTTTATTTTTTGGGACATTGTGACACAACATTGTCTTCTACAAAGTTCACACTCAAGAACCACACAATCAAGTTATCAAAACAATTGCAAAAAAATCTCATAATGTTTTAAGTAAGTTTACAATTTTGTGTTGGGCCACATTATAGCCATCCAGGGCCTTATCCGGCCCACGGGCCACAGGTTGGACAACCCTGCTGTAGTCACAAGCACAGACATCTTTCTGATTGAAGAAAGCACAGTATCACTTCCGGTTCCAAAGATGTGGCTCTCTCCTATGAGCTCACCGTAATGCGCTCATCCTTATCACTGATGCGAACATTGTTCTTCTTCCAGGAAATTGTGGGCTCTGGGTGTCCTCTCGGTGGGATGCACTCCATCACAGCTGGCTCGCCGGCAGCCACAACCACATCACTGGGAGCCTGTCGGAAGTCATCTCTCAGGACTACAAGAAAGAGAAGAGGGTGTGAGCAAGCCCTTGAGGGGGGTAGCCAAAGCAGTAGAGAGAGAGGCAGAGATGTGAACTGCTGTTAACACCTGCAGACATTCTGCTGTTCCTCCTTGACTACTGCAGCACCAGACTGCAAAATGCCAGTGTTCACAGATGGAATTAATTTAGCTTCAGTCTGTGTCAGCGGTTCTCAGGGGCCTCCTTATACCAGAGGGGGAAAACTCCTGTGCTCGTCTGGTTTAGCTGTAAGAAATTCAGATGGTGTTGCCAGTGGCATTGACGCTTGTCTTTTGTGCAGCAACAGGGAAATTACGGAGGGCAGAATGGATCCTTTAAAATCTGTGAGGCCAGCAAAGCCAGGGGAGACCGATCTGTAGCCTTGCCAGCCATGATGTGTCAAAGGCACCATGCCCCCTGTAGAGCCGTGGGCTTCCTACCAACTGCTGGTTGTGGGAAGAGGAACCTGTGCTGAACCTGTTTCAGCCCAAAGACTGACTTCCCTTTCGGAGAAGCTCTCAGGAGCTGCACGGTGGTGATGGGAAGGACTGAAGGCCAAGGGGATGTTACTTAAAGCTGTCACTGCCAGTATGTACGCCTTAGGAGAGACATGTCAACCTTTTAAAATGGCGATGGAAAGAAAGCTGGGAAACCGTCAAATGACAGACTGCCAGCGACAAGGGCTCTGGTCAGGGAAAGGAAGCGTCTAAGGCATCACAGGAAGCAGGATTTGGCCCATGGGCATGAGGTTGTAATTCAGCATAGCTTCTCTTATGATTGGCTGTAAGGCGCCAGGGAGGCTGTGGAGCAGGTACCAGCATCCAGTTTTGGTGCTTTCCTTCCTGTGCCATAGGACTGCATTGAGCCATAACTCAGTGGTAGAATACCTGCTTGGCATGCAGGAGGTCCCATTCAATCTCTCTTATCTCCAGGAAGGACCAGAGAAGATCTCCATGGTCCATGGAGATGGTGCTGTGTTGGCCTGACTTGGTGTCAGGTGGTGATCGCCCTACCATTCTCAACAGTATAGCCCAGATGCTCCCACTTTCCTTGATGCCATATGGAGCATGATCTGCAGTGATTTGGTGTCTTAAAAGAAGTTGCTTCTCTTGATCAGCTCAGCACAGTGTCTGGTCCAGGCAGGGCTAGAAAAGTCCCCACCTGCAGCTTTGGAGGGCCACTGCCCTCGCATGTTTCTGAATGTGTATCAGGTAGCATCTTGGGCTATTAACTTTACAGGGACAGTGAAAGCATCCTTAAAGCATTGTAATCTTGAAAAATGACAATGAAGCAGCATACTGGCAGCTCAGGCAGAGAACAAAACCAACACAATTTTCCATCTAGCAAAACACATGCCAAGTTCTGTATCCCTTTAAGATGCCAGGAGTCCAAACCAGTGTAATGCCCAAAGCTAGGACTACAGTGGGACCTGTTCTGTCAGTGCAAGACTTTCTGCTATGTCCTGCATAGCTGACCCACAAAGGACATGTCCGTTGTATTCAACCTCCCTCTGGCTTGTTTCCTCTCTTGTCTCTGGCCGCGGCTTTAAGGGCAGCAGGAACTAGCAACTCCTACGCAGGAAACAACACCCAGCCTGACAGCTGCTCCCTCTGATATCCAGCATATGCCCTGGTAGGGCCAGCCTTGCCATACGGTCTGGAGGGAGGCACTGGGATTCCTGAGCAACACACACCTCACCCTTGCCAAGTGCAGCAACATGCCAGTTTCTTCACCAGCATCTTCTCTTTGGATCCTTCAGTTCCAAATGCACTTGGGCGGAGGCAAACCATGCAAGCCCAGTTGTAGCCTTCTCAGTGCAGAACTGGACAGTCCCCAGTGGCATTTGGGTGAGTTCTCATGCATGTGGCCACAGTAGCTGAGAGCTGACTTGCATAAAGAAGGTCCAAATCCAAGCTCGGACCTTGTCAAGAAACCCGGACAGCCACTGATAATCAGTATATACCCTTCCCCATTCCTGGAGCCCTCTAGATGTTTTGTACTTCAACCATCTTCACCCCCAGCCAGCACAACCCATGGTGGTTGTAGTCCAAATGAGGGTTGGGATGAGCCCAGTTGGAATCCATCCATCCAGCATCCACAGACTACTTATTGACCTCATAAGCAGCTGTGCACAGGGCTCAGTTCCTGGTGAGCACCCTGCAGACTCAGAGCCAGAGCTGCTGCAAAGTGGGCTGGATGATCAGGCTTGCCCTAGCCTCTCCTCCCGCTTCTTCCTCAGTCTCCCAACTGCCTCCAAGACATTTCTCAAGCACCTTTGCAGCAGGACTGAGCTTGTCTCCTTGCCGTAACCCCCTCCTTGCTCCGATCACTACCCCTTTTCATTTGCCGGCTTAAAAAAAAAGGATTGCTTCAGGCATATGCAAATATGCTCATAATTTCTTGCTGTTGCTGTTGTTATTGTGTCAGTGTCTCACAAGAGCACACTTGCCACTGTCTAATATGTGCAGTGTTTCCTGATTAATTTCCTCGCATGGTTCAGCTGTCAAAGGGAGCAGCAAGGGGAGTGGGTAAAGTACTGGGAGATCGACAAGATAGGTTGCCTGTTGGCTAACTTGAGCACCGTTGCGAAGGGCAGGGGCAGGAATCAGAGTAAGAGAGAGAGGAGAGGTGCAGTTCAGCAGCAAGGCAGATGGAGTAAGTGCACCAAAAGGCAGGGAGGCAATCTCTCCACTTTTGGCAATGCAATCCTCCCACGTTTAAATACCGAATGGATGCTTCTCAGTGTTCTCTACCTTTTCCACATTTCCCTGAGGCTAAGCTATGCTAGACAGGGGAGCTGTTATCTCCTCCCACCTTTGTTGATCCTTTTTGAGTGATGGTCCTACCAGCAGGTCATTAAGGCATCAGTGGGGGAATAGTCACTGTCAGAAACAGTGGCTGCTCTTGATTAATTTCCAGATCCATTCAAATTCATTAACTTTGAATGAAGTTAAGGGCTTGAGTCCTGAACAACCCTTTTTCCCTATATGCCCTCCAGGCCCCCTAAGATCTGCAACAGAGGCTCTGCTCCGGGAACCCTCCCTGAAGGAGGTTAGGAGAATGAACACCCAGAGGAGGGCCTTTTCTGTGGTGGCACCTCGACTGTGAAATGCGCTCCCCAGAGAGGTTCACCTGGTGCCAACGTTATATGCTTTTTGGTACCAGGTAAAAACCTTTTCTATTTGCCTAGCATTTTAAAGCTCAAATAATTTTAATCTGGCTTTATTAATATTAATATCCTCAGTCGCATTCTATCTTGTTATTGTATTCTTTGAGTGTTTGTATTTATTGTTTATTTATATTACAAACTGTCCTGAGACAATTGGATTGTTTAGGATGAGATAAAAATTTTCTAAATTAAACAAACAAACAAACAAACTTTTCTGCGGGGGGATGGCATTGCAAAGAAGATTCTGCACTGAAACACCCGGGGTGGGCAGGTGGGAAGGAATGCTGTTCAGGGCAAAAGCAAGGCTCTGGTGGAGACCTCGGGGGCTCCCCATGGGGGCTGGAGTTTTCTTCCTTCAGCAGCAGTGTTTCATTCTAGGGGTAAGCCAGAGAAGAATCTTGGGGCTTGCAAGCCTTAATTCTCCTTTGCCATGATAGTTTCCAGGCTGAGTAAACCTTGCAAGCCTTGCTACTGAAAATCTGTAATCTCAGCATCTAGTACTGAGAATTGGTCACCACTGCGAAACACGCAACAGGAAGTGGAAGGCAGGAATGGTGGGAGCTGCAGTCCAACACATCTGGAGGGTGTCGGATTGGGGTTTCCAGGTGGTTGATGTCTGCAGGTCAGGAAGTGGGACTAGCATATTCTTATGGCAACCACCACCAAATCTGTCTGAAAGACTTGCCTTCCCACTGGCAGAGCCCTTTCAACATGCCCCGCTTTGTGGCTTGCTCGCTCCCCTGCCATGGCTCCCACCGCGGAACTCCCCTGAATGATTGAGGACCCCCAGCTCACCACCTCTTGGGCTGCCTCCTGTATTTACCGCTGCACAACTAATTATCCCTCCCTCCGAGTGGCTCCCTAATCAGCCGCTCCTCGCCAAAATAATTCAGCATTTTATATCCATTACAGAGAAATGCCGCGACTTTATTGCACAACTGCCGTCAGAGGCTATTTATGGCATGACAGGAAAACTTCCCTGGCCGTAAAATGCATCGGAGAAGCAGCCGTTGCCATAAAGGCAGCCAGAGCCACTGTTCATCCCACTTGGTCTTGCCATCCTGGGAGTTAGTCTCTTGCACGCTGGACACTGAGGAGCTGTGCCATCTCGGGGAACTTGATCAAGGGACCCTTTCACAGCAATGGCAATGGAATGGACCATGCTGCTCTCAGCTTCTTATATACCAGCCTAGCTTGAGTTCGTCGAAGGCAGCTGTCCAATGAAGCCATGACAGACTGAAAAATGGGCAACACGAAGGATCTGTTAGCACAGAGTAGCCTTTTGAAAATGTCTGATAGCTGAGGGAATGGCTGAGTCCAGCATCACCCTGTTTTTGCCATCTTGTTCACACATGCAAAATGGTGTAGGGAGGTCAGGGTCCATATGAGCCTTTTTAAAGGGATCTTGCCACACTTCCCTCATGTGATTCTGGCAACAGTAATTATATTCCCCAGTGGCACTGGATGGAATTTTAATTTCAGAACGAGGGCAGAAAGCCCTTGCCCTCCACAGGCTTCATGTGATATTGTGTTGTTGTTGTTGTTAGTCGTGAAGTCGTGCCTGACCCATCAGGACCCCATGGACAACATTCCTCCAGGCTCTCCTGTCCTCCACCATCCCCTGGAGTCCACTTAAGCTCACACCAACTGCCCCAGTGACTCCATCCAGCCACCTCAACCTCTGCCATCCCCTTCTCCTTTTGCCATCAATCGTTCCTAGAATCAGGGTCTTCTCCAGTGAGCCCTTCCTTCTCATTAGCTGGCCAAAGTATTTGAGTTTCATCTTCAGACATCGTGTTACTTAGCCTCATTGGCTACACAGTTGTCATCATGACATCATCAGACTATCCTACCCTGCCCTTGCAGGGGTGACCTGTGTGTGTGGAACAAAAATTAAAAAGTAAAAGTATTTGTGGACACAGCTAAAGCAAATAAATGGTTCCTAACTACACTGAAGTGTGCAGTCACTGGCAGGAATAAGAAGAGGTGCTGCTGGAAACAGAAGCAGCAGAATTGGGAAGAGGTTTTCAATGGACCTTTTTATGCACCTCCAAGGCACTGTTCACAGCCAAAGAAAATTCAGCCAAGACTTTCTCTTCAGCACCTCCCCTTCAAATAAAGATCTCGGCAATGTTACACCCTCAAGACTAACTCTTACGCAGTGCAGGTTACACACGCATGAAGAAGCTGAACTTCTGGGTTTCCTGAAGAAGGGAGGTTCATTTGACACTGCCAGACATGAGAGAAGGTGTGTACATGTTACGGACCACAAGAGTTAGCCCCCTGGCCACCAGTGCACAACAACTCACACTTCCTCCTACATGCACATCATCTGCATGCTCAGTCAGTAAGTAAAGTCAGTGTATAACATTGTAAACTGCTCAGAGAGCTTTGGCTATGAGAACTATAGAAATGAAATAAATTACGGCTAAGAAAAATAAAAAAGCTTGAATGAACATATTGGTGTAAATAGAGCATCAAGATGATGAATACAGCAGCGCAACTAATCTGGAAAGAGTCTGGTTGGAGAAGTGAATGTGGCTCAGGCATTCAGACTCTCTTTCGGTCCAAGATTCCATTTCCAAGCAGTCCTTGGGGGTTGCATTCCAGCGGCTCCTGAGATACTGAGAAATAGCAGTTTTCTGTGAGGCAAGCAGTGGAGAAATGTCCTTGATTTCATGCCCTGCTGCTGGGCTTCATGGGAGAATTTGAATCTGTAAACCATGTGCAAACCTTGGCTGCTTGTGATATCTGAACACAGAATGATGGCTTGTCCTTTACTTGTTTGCACCACTGTCTACCTTGAAATAGAAGTGCCCAGTAAGAGCATCAGAAAGCAGGTGGGAAAACCACAGTTTGTTTGACCATCTGCAAGACAATTCATGGCGAAAGCAACAAACCGTGGTTGACACAAACCCTGATTAAGCATTATATGTGAGAATAGTGGTGGCAACAGCAGAAAGAATAACACTGCATTGTCATAGCCATGTATGCTAGTTGCATGCACAGATTTCTAAGTGCTAAACCATTTATAGCCAGAACAGCACCTTCCAGGCATGACAGAGAAGCATCAACAGGCCTAGAGGTAGCCAAGCTTTGCTGAGTGCAAACAAAATGAGTTAAGGAGCAAAACCCTAAAAGAAGGAGGTAAAAACAGCTTAGTGAGGATGGAACATATTCAGCCAGCACAGAAGGTCACTGACTCCTGGGGCTGAGGAGATCAAAAACGGGGAGGGAGGGGGAATGGACACTTTGACCTCTAGTTGCTGGTCTTACATGTCTGAGTGTGGAAAACAAACCACAGCGATCATACTAGATAGCAAATGCATGTCAAATGCATGCATTTTTTCTTTTTTAATAAATGGAAATGCAAATACCACGAAGGAGATGCAGCATGCCACCAGAGATTCCAAGGCTCAAAACTCCATCAGCATCAAGGAGATATTTCTTAATATTCTAAATAAATGCACAATTTAGATTTCTGCTTGCATTGCTATTATGATCAGGTCTGCTCTGGATGGATGGACTTGCAAGCTAATTTACACCCATGTGGACTGTAGACAGATAGCTGGCTATGTGCTGCATATATCGGGAAAGTATTTGTATTTCCTAATTGTATATTCTTTCCATCCTGCTTTGCTTTTCTAATGATAGTTTGATCATTTATTTATTACAGTTTTTCCTGCCCTTCCTCCAAGGAACTCAAGGTTTCTCTGCATGTCCCTTCAAACAGTACTGGGTGATAGGCTAGCCTGCAAGGTAAAGACTGGCCCAGGACGATCCAGTAAGCAAGGATTTCAGCCTGGGTTTCTCTGATCTGAGTTTTAAATGGCTGCACTGCACCAACTTACAACTGAACATGGTTTGGCAGCTTGGAATTTCCACTTAACCTACATGTGAATGTTGCAACTACTCTAAAAGACAGCCAAGTGTAAGGTATTTGGAAAGTTTTGTGCCCTTTTTTCTTTTAAATCTACTTTGTCTGATTTCTCACTTTTTTCATACATTTTAGCTCCACCATAGCTTTTAAATGGAAACCAAGGACTGCTTGTGAACTCTGGCAAAGCTCCAGTGTCAGCAGGTGTAGAGGGCCACATGGAGCTTTGGCCCAAACTTTTAAGGAACTACCCATGGCCCCAAACCCCACTGCAAAGTTGGTTTCAGAACCATGGACAGTTCTTTTAAAGTTCCACTGGCTGCCCAGGGTGGATACACTGCCCTGCTGACATGGAAGCCATGCTCCAAGCTTGGGACCACTTCAGAACAGCTCCAAGCTTCTCCCCTTGCACAGAGAAGCTTGAAATCAAGAGTACAGAACTTTATGCCTGGAGCAAGATCCGGTCCCCTTGGGGTCTCAAGCTCCTTCTCCCTGATTACCAAACACTGGCTGGTTTCCTGACCTTTCTGTGCCCGCCCTCCTTTTCTAAAAGGTGGAAAGGTTTCTACTTGAAGGTTTAATGATTGTCAGTACTGCCTTTGCTATCATCTTGCCATTCCTTGCTATTTTTTCATCCAGAGAAGCCTCTGTGTAACTTACTCCTATGGGTTTAGGGGCAGGCTGCTTCCTTGGCCTGACTTTTTCTTCATCTCATTTTTGCCTTCAAGATAAGGAAACATGCACACCAGGATGTCAACAGCTTTCTGAGCCTGCCCCTACCATCAGCACTTTAGCTACTGCTTACCAGGCATTAATGGAGTGTCAATAAGCCATTTAACTTCAACCCGAGTAATACACCATAAATATTCATACCTAAGAGTAATATACTGAAATAATCTTGCTGGTAATGAGCAATAAAATACAGATATATTGCTTATTAAATATTTACATCTGCCACTGAAGAGAGCTACTGAGATGGCTGCCTTTGGAAAGAACCAAGCACAGCAATGCAGTAAAACAGGAAGGAGAACTCTTGTTATATTAGATAACTGAGATGGTTCTTGTTACTCTATTTTACCCAGATCCTGAACAGCAACTACAGATGCTCTGGTGCCATGCACTAGTGAAGGCTGAGACAGCCGTAAACATCTTTCTGAGTCCAAGAAAAAGAAGCTCTTGTGGTCAAGAACCCACAAGATGTTTTGATTGAGTTGGGACTGTACTGAGGGGGCCTGACAAATGGTCTCCCAACCCCATTTCCACCAGCATTTCTATACCCACCAAGGCAGGGCACTATCAAGTTGGCCCACATGGGGAAAATAGTGAGATTCCAACCTGTGGTCTGGCTTCTTGAGATACCCCAAAGCCAGTGCTCCCAGTAGGAGCTACAGCTTAGGGACAGATGCCAGAGAGCTCCTCAAATGAGTTTGAACTTCTAAGAATCAGAAGCAAAGATGGCTGACTTCTCCTAAGTCAGATAGATTTCACAGACCTAGGGACCATTTTTAAAGCAAATGTTATATTATGCAAATCTAGTTGTAGGAAAATATGTAAAATAAAAAATGACCAAAATGTACATTTTCCCAAAGGCAAATACATGAAAATACATATTTTTCAGACATCTGTGAATTTGGTGTGTGGGGGAGGCCTTTGCACTTTAGGAAGTATAAACTTAGAATCCTAGAATCATACGAAAGTAGAGTTGGCAGGGGGTAGAAGGCCATCAGTTCCAAGCCCCTGCTACTGCAGGACACTAAGTTACAGCATCCCATTCAGGAGACTGTCCAAGTGCTTTTTGAATGTCTCCAGCGAGGGAGAGCCCACAACTTCCCCAGGTAACAGATTCCATTGTCGTACTGCTCTGACAGTCAGGCAATTCTTCCTGATATCTAGTCTAAATCTGGTTTTTTTCAACTTAAGTCCATTATTCCACCTCCTGCACTCTGGAATGAATGAAAAGGGATCTCGTCCTTCCTCTTTGTGACAGCCTTTCAGGTACTTGTAGAGGGCTATCATATCTCCCCTCAGTCTTCTCTTCCTGAGACGGAAGATGCTCATCTTTCCTCACAGGGCCTTGCCTCCAGTCCCCAAATCATCCTTGTTGCCCTCCTCTGTACCCTTTCTAGCTTTCCTGCATCTTTTAAAAACTTGTGCTACCCTGAATTTGCACAAACTCTGATTCTTTCAATGAGCCAACGAGAGAACAAAAAGTGTCCAACCATCCACAAAATGGAATGGATTCTAGACAACACATACATCCCCACTTGGTTGAAGAGCTCTGTCTAAATCTGGCAATTGAACCTATAAAGCTTCAGTTGGGTTTCATCTCCAAACTGTGGTTCCCTCCACCCACGAAAGGAAAGCGACTGCATTTAAAATGTTGATGAGAGACAGAGGAAGCCTACTGCCTCCTCCGTGTGCATTAAAAAAGGAGAATGCACTAATGCAAACAGGAATGCGAGGGTCTCTCCAACCAGAGAAACCACATGTCCCTTAATTAAAAAGGCAACTGCCGCTGATCACCTCAGAGTATGAAATGGGACCCCCACACAGACAGTTTCTTCCAGTCAAGGGGCTAAACAGAGCAATGACACCTTGCTTTGCAACCTTATTCAGGACTAGAAACTCCCATTAAAAAGTGAGACTCTCATACTACTGAAATCTGGACCCTGTATGAATTCCTCCACATTGGTGGGCAGTACACCTCCATGAGAAGGGTATATCAGTTTGTGCTGTCAAAATCTAAAATACCCCAACACTTCCCTGGTTAGCTTTTGCACTGCTCTTATCCCAGAAATTCACTTCACCACGGCTTAGCTCACTTGTTTCTAGCCATCCCCTCTCATTGACTTCTCTCAAAACCACATTCCACTTTGGGTTTCAGTCAGCCCAAAACCTGTGTTCTTGCAGCAGAGTTCTGATTTTAAGCATAGATTATCTCGAACTTCCTTGGCTTTCAGATGACCATCTCTGGCCTTACAATCCTATCATCCATTCTTCTTCTGCACCCTTGTATGCTAAAAAAGGACACCTTCATTGGAACAGTTATATTTTTCCTGTGATCACTCTGCCAGAGCAAACTGAGCTAGTCAAGGCTGCATGGAAGTTCCATTAACTCACAGATGGGCCAAGTAAATGGCCCTGATCTCTCTGTGCAGAATCCTTCCCAGTCCCAATTTGCACTCTGTCTGCATCTTCTTTATGCTGCATGCAAACTCTCTAGCTTGGAACTGTGCCTCTTCCATGCTCCCAGGCTCCTTCCTTTAAAGGATAAAGTAAGAGAGCTTTTAGGAATGGGCGCCCCCACTTGCAAATGGAAGAGGCGCATGACCCATCTCATTCTGTCTTATGTATGGCGCATACATGTGTCCCCTAATTAAAGGGGAGGCTCTTGCTGCCAGGAATTGTCTCTTCTCATAGCAGGTGTGGTAGCAGGGTCACCTCCATCGTGCCATTTTCAAACCTGTGGCCTGCTTAGTTGCCTGGAATGGAGAGTAATCCAGAATATTATGTTTATGAATAACAGAGGAGCTTTCCGAACACCTCATCCTTGTTAAAAAGAAAGGGTTGGTAGTTTGCTCAGTGCCAGTGAGTGATCTGTTCCATAACTGGATCTCTGCTGGAGATTTTTCTAACTATAGCAGGCAGGCAGGCACTAAGCACCCCTTTCTTCCTCTCCAAATATAATGAATAAGTATAGGAAGATGCAATTAGCTGGCAGTAACCCTGATAATCTAGATCAATGGCTGGCGAATCCTTAATGAAGTGTTAAATTGGGTCTGTCTCCCTACAATGCAAGTCCCCCAAAGGCTCTTTCGGTGATGGATTTTGTGCCTCTCCTGCCCCAGACTAGGATAAGATTATTCACAGAGACTGATGAGGCTGGAAAAGAGGAAGACACCTGAATGGCCCACCTGGGCCAGTGGGGGATTCTTGTTCACAACAGTGGCCTTGTATGCACCAGTCAACCAAGGGGAAAGCAAAATCGTCTTGGGTTTACTGCTGTCAGATATTCCCATTACTCAGAAACATCCAGTTCCAAGCTTCCTCCGAAAATACCTTCACCCCAACTGGATGGTTCCGGTTGCAAAGAGCCCCCTCCCCTGCTCGCCATTTAATTGAATGCTCTTTTATTTTTACTGCAAAAGAAATGAGTTCAAACACATCAGAGAAGCTCAAAAGCAAGCAAAGAAACTGCCAGATTAACCTATGAGCCTGAAAGCCAACCTTGGCATAAAATGGCTGCTCCTGGCTTTGGAAAGCTGCTCCAGCCTTGGCACCTTTCCAGGCATTCATAGCTGCGAGGCACCCATCCAGAACCCTCCCTCTGCTGCTCTTGCTGCTGCCTAGGCTTGGCATGGAGTGGGCACTAAGAACATGCTCTCAGACTGTCCTACAGACTGCAAAAGGTGAGACGAGGAGGAGGTCTTCTGTCATACAAGCAGGGATTTCACCTGCAATGCACTATGTTACGCAGACAGTTCAGCTGAATCCAGACTTTACCGCACAAGATACAAGCCATCCTTTGCAGCTTATTCAGAAAAAATGAAACAAAAGCTTCTGGATATGATAATTGCTGCCGTTCATTTCATTATCCCAACTTTCTCTTTTTCTAAATATACCTCAACCATTTCATCACAGATGCTACGATTTCACTTATTATAAACGATGTTAACATTCAAAATATCCCTTCTCTTTTTGCAGGGTTCCTTCTTTATTTTTGGGTGGGCTTCTTCAGGTTACCCGCTAATTAGGATCCATATATATTCAAAATTGCAGATTGGGCTGTTGTAGGCCACCCTTTGGCACAGCCAAAGTCCAGCCGAAAGCATGCCTACTAGGGTGTAACCCCTCAGTGAAATACCCAGGAGTCCACTGCTAATGTATTATGTGCAGCCAGTTCCCATGTATCTCAGACATGGACAGAACCGCAGTGCAGATCTTATTGCAAACTCCATTTTTCTTTTAAAACACCTAGTTGCTGTAGGCACTGGATAGGAATTAGGTATCACTCTACCTGCATATGTGCAAGGTAACCTAAGGGATGTGGCAGCCAGAACTGGTCTAGCAGAAATCTTCACAAGTATCTGGGGCATGTCATCCCCAGAAGAGCCGGTCAGAAGGCAATCTGGCCTATTAAATAATAAAATTATAGAGACGGAAGGTGTCTCAGGCGTCATCCAGGCCAGCCCTTTGCTCAGCACAGGATCTAAAAGACAGGATGCCACTACGTCAGGAGTGCAGGAGTTCAGGCCACACACCTAATCTGGCCTGCAGCAAAACCCAGTCTTGCCCATGGAGTTCCTCCAAGGGAAAGTGCAAGATGGACATGAGCTTCTTTGAAGACTCAGGTTTTACAATGATTCAGAAGCTGCCAGGGTGATGGGTATGAAGGAAAAAGTTCTTTCAACAGTAGTTTCACACTTACAGAACTTGTGCTGAAGAAATATAAATTGCTCCATCTTTTAAGAAACTTTTAAGAAATGACTAAAGCTTGTTTACTTCAGTCTGCTTTTTTGTTGATTGCTGATGCTTTTTTTCATTGCTGTTGCTGTGGTAACTGTTGGTGTGGTAAGGAGGTGTAATGTCATTTTAATTGGACCATGACAACCACCTTAAGTGCAGCTTTATTGCTTGACCTTGTTAAATATTGTATTTTATGAAACCCTGTACATCATCTTGGATAGACAATTGTATGTGAAGAGGAAATATAAAAATCAGGTCACTGAATGAATGAATGAATGAATGAATGAATGACTGACTGACTGACTGACTGACTGAATGAATGAATGAATGAATTGTGTGTGAATAAGCATCCAAAATCTGCATGGGCAAAATTGGTCAATTTGCACAAGATGTGATTTGCACAAAATTGCAATTTGCACAAGTTGGCCAATTCTGCACAAATTGTGCTAGAATGACATAGGTTTAGGGTGCTCATTTGTACAAATATGGTTGGCAGTTTAAAAGAAAATGCAAATATGCTCCATCTCGACAGGTGAAATTCTACATTTCGGTTCAACTTGCACCCCAGATCTAACAAATAAAGCAGTGGTGATTTTTCATCTCCAGTCAGATTCCTCATACAACCCTAAGCACAGTGAGTGAAAGATCCTGCCACATAGTTATGCTGTATTTTATTATTGTATCAGGTCTTTTGTGCTTTGTGAATTGCTGTGAGCTGCCCAGAGTTTTTTAGTTATTGAGCAGGACAGAAATGAAATACATCATCATCATCATCATGGTTTGACTCTCCAAACAATGGATTTGAATGTTAGCATTCACTTTCTTAAGCACCAAAGCTTTCAGAATTGCTGCTGGCACAAAAGCTTTTGCCTTAATTGCTACCTCTAGATTCAGCTTTTTGCCTTAATGTGTAATCAGATGTGTTTAAGGTAATTTTATTTCACTAATATTAAAACAATTTTCAAACACCGCTTTTGTGCATGCTAATGCACAACTTCCATTTGCATTTAACCCAGCCAGAAAACATGGTTTCAAAGTGTTAATGATCCTAGTGCACAAAATGCATTTCAACCCAAAGAAACAAAACAGAAAGGAAAAAGCAAACAAATATATGATTCCAGTGCGTCCATTCATGGGGGGGGGGTGTTACTATTATGTTCTCATCGTAAGTGACAAGAAGCAGCAAGTTATATAACATGATGAGTCCATTAAGTTTTCTACTAGCCAAATGGCACTATTTTAAAGGTTATGACTCTCCCATGAGAGAATATCTTGCTTTTGAAAATGTATCCTTATGCATGTGGGGGGGGTGTAGGAGAAGAAAGAAAGAGTAGTATTTCAGAACATGGGCTCTATAAATGTTTTGCACCATTACCTGGCTTGCAGGCTTCTCCCATGGGCTCAGTCTTTAGCAGGAGCAGAATGGCATCAGGTTTCACAGGGAAGCAAGATGCATAGAATCAGTACCATGAAAAGCTCCAAGCAGAGCTGGGAGCCAAAAATGGGTATCTCCCCCTGGTCCAGCAAGGAGCAGAGCAAGACTGAGCCTTAAGAAGCAGTTAGGCTGCTCTAGGGGGGCCAGCTGCACCTCTACACTAACTGAAGGGGCCTGCCCTACATCAGAAGCTTCAGTCTGTGGCAACACTGGAGTGGCTGCAGCATACAGAAGTTCTCATGGCTGAAGCCCTTGGAGTCTGAAGATGCAAGCAACTTCCTCCAGACACAGGAGAACTGGCCCTGAAGATCTTTGTCGCGAACCGAGTCAACCATGTGACTCTAGCAGGGGTGCATGTGGCAGAGAAGCGGGGAAAAGGCTGAGATTTTCAGCAGGGGGCAGTAAGCCAGAAAGAGTCAGTGAGCAGAGGAGATAGGGTGGAGATAGGGTAAGATTTTTTATGTTATTTTTTTAGAGAGAGAGCAAGGAGAGAAAGAGTGAAAAAAGATGGCGAATCAGGTAAGTGGCAAGCAGAAGGTCCGACCCGAAGCAACTTGAAGTGCGGTCGACAAGGAACTGAGGGACTGGGTTTGAGCCCCGCTACTTTATGCTACCTGCACAGGGGGTGAGCCAGGCTCCCACCCACTCCATGGCACTGAGCTTTGGAAGTTTTCTCCGATTGAGGCCTTGCACTCCACGGCAAAGCCCATATGCGTGATTGCACAGAGACCACAAAGAAGAACCAGAAGCTAGGGGAGAGAAGCCTTGAGATACCTCTCCATGGCCAAATCCTTTTTCTAAACTGCTAACTCTGGAGCCTCCTCTGAGGACATGGAGCTGGGCTTCTCTAAGATCGAGGGCTCAGGGTCATGGTCCATGACAGGGAGACTGTGCCCACCATCCACATGGGGAGAAGACCTTCAGAAACAAGAATGTGTGCACACACCGTGAGCACGGTCATGGGAGCTGCAGCCCAGTGACAACTCAAGGCTTTGGAAGGGCGGCGGCTTAGCAAAGGGCCCCAGAGCGAGCCCTTCCATCTGCCTCTTCGTCTGCTGTGTCTCCACCATCCACTTTCCTTCCCCTTTTCCTCTAGGCCCAGCCTACACCGCTACCCAGATTCAAGCAAGAAGGCAACACAAGCGGAGGGTGCTGCTCCTTGTCAACATTCATGCCATGTGAGGGAGCAAATAAACAGGGAGGGAGGGAGGTTGGTTGGTTCCTGGTTCAGGGTCAGGGACTCAGGGAGGAGGTCCGAGCAATGGTCTCTCTGCTGGGAGGTGGGACTTGGCAGGTGCCAGACCATGCTGATCCCTGGCAAGGCCAGCCTTGCTGCACCTGATACACTATGCCAAATGTGGGGTCCCTAATAGCAGCAGACTACTACCCGAGGCACAATCCCAGAGAAGGATGCACTGCCCCTCAGGGATGTGGGAAGAGGTCCGTGTCCCTCCCCACTGCAGCCTCTGCAAGGGTAAACAGAGCCCCCGCCCCAAAGGACATGCCACTGGTTGCCTCAGCGTGTTGACATGCACTGCCCTCCTGCTGATACAGGTTGCTAGATCAAATCCTTGCCTCTGACCCATCCCAGCCCTTCTCCTGCCTCCCAGGTCTTCTGCAGCCCATGCCCAAACGTAGCAGGCCGCATTTAATTTGTTTGATCCCATTTGCCGCGCATCACCCAAATCCCATTCCTATCCCCAACTCTGGTCTGCCTGTCAGCCTCTCAAACTGATTACTGGTGTTCAGACTGCAAACCCCTTTAGGGCGAACTTGTGATTATATGTAGTCAGCAAAGCAAAGCAATATAAATACCAGTATTTCACCCATTATTTAGGCAGACTGCACTTATGAAGAAAGCACAAGAGGACAACAAGGCTATTTATTCAGAACAGCCACTGCACTTCCAATGTCATCAGTGCAAGCGTCTGTCGGAGGCTCCCTTGCTCCTGCTTAAGCTGAGGAGGGAGCGCATGTCCCACTGCCCACCCAACGAGGGCTTAGCCTTCCAAAAGTTCCCACAAGACTTCATGCAGGCATGCAAAGCAGGCTGTCAATCCAGCCTGGCCAGAAGTGGATGCTTCGGCTACAACAGGCAAGAGTTAAGTTCCAAGGCAGCAACAGAGGACAAGATCAAGAAACACACCCATCAAAATGAAACAAGAACTCAGGCAGTGCCCTTATGCCAGCCAGAAACTGCTATTACGATGGAGCAGGTTTTCAGCTTTACAGCACCTGCTGGGCAGGGAGCAGCATGTGAGGTCAGCTCACTGAAGGCCTGCAGGTGGTGCCCTTGAAGTAGAGAGAAGCATCTGCTGGGCAGGCAGGGGAAAAACGGTGGTGCAAGCAATGGAGCTTCACCCCACCGGGTTGAAAGCCTGACTGCCATGGGCCAAGTTGGAGATGCCTCCCAAAACACAGAAGCTGACATTTTCCCTGAAAGACCTGGCCTGTTTTGCTCCTGTTCACTCTCCATCTTGATAACTAATTTGGTGAAATGTATTGCTGTTAAGATGAAGAAGATTCCCCCTTCTTACTGGCTGCATGACACAGCCAGTGAGGGATCACATAGTTCTCCTTCCTCAGTCTAGTCCTCTTCAGATACTTTGGACCTCAGGTCCCAACATCCTCAGCCAGCATGGATTATGGCCAGGAAGCCTGGAAGTGGTCATCCAAAAGGTCTGGAGGGCACCACGTTTGTCCTCTTTTTGGCATCAGGTTAAGAGGGCCCCCTTTGTGGAGGTCTTTCAAGATCTTCATGGTCATTCAAGAGTCTGATGGGTTTATCCTGGTGCCCATTTTCTTTCTTCTTGGTCAGGTCTTTTAATTGCATTTTAATGCCATTTTAATTAGAAACAAAAAACAAATCCCCCAAGAATGGTTGGCCATTCGTGGAGGATGTTCCAGCAGAATCCATCTCCATTTTTCTGCGTTGAATACAATTGGCAAATTCTGATTACAAACTGATGGATTAGCAGTTTAGAAAGAGGATTTGTATCTCTCAGACTTTTGAAAGCAAAGCACCACCCATTCATGCACCCATCCATCCAAGAAGTGGGGAAGTCATCCAGGAATCCTGCATCTTTCAGGACATCAGCTCATTAGGGAACAATCTGATACATGTTTAGGCAGAAGAAAGAAGTCCTACAACTCCCAGCATTCCTCAACCACACCTTTTCAGTTTAAGCATGCATAGGATCTTGCCTTTAAGTATTAAGATGTAAATCTTCATAGCCCCCTGCAGGCTTACCTGAACTATTGGGTTGCCAATGTGGGAAACAGGATGTTAAACTTCAGGGTCCTTTGATCTAATCCTTCTGATATTATGATATATGAAACTGAGCAGGTTTTTTGCCCCTTGGGGCCATTGCGATATCTTGATCAAGCATTAGTCAAACTTCCTTGTTCCTGACTTTCATTCACAAATGGCAAGCGTCACAATGTCCTCACTACTTAGCCTCTGATTGAGAGCTGATAGACACAAAAAACAGGCCAGGTAATAAAGGTGTTCCTGGACTGCATCAAGTTAGACTGCAGTCAGTATGAGCTGGAATCGCCCTTCTGGTTTCCAGGGATATAAAATGCAGTGGGGTTTTTTGTGGAGGCAACTACTCCAAATGCGTGCGCTCGCTCGCTCTCTCTCTCTCTCTCTCTCTCTCTCTCTCTCTGTGTGTGTGTGTGTGTGTGTGTGTGTTGCTAGTAGCAGTAGCACTTAGCAGTAGTTGTAGTAGTAAAACTAGAAGTTAATGGTGGTGGGGGGGGGATTCTTCCTCTTCAACATAGTTGAAAAGTTCCCACATCCAAAGCCTGTCTACTTCAGCATTCTATTTATACAACATTCAAGCTGACGCCTCAATGGACAGCCCACCATCCACGGAGGGTCCTAGCACCCTCCTACCCATGTTTCCCAGCAACATGCTGCTACTGATACTTGGGATCAGTACTTGGGGTAATATATAGCCATCATGACTAGTAGCCTTGGATAGCCTCTTCCTCCTCCATGAATTTGTCTAATCCAGTTTTCCAAGTTCATGGTCATGGCTACATCTTGAAATATGTCATTTGCTATCTGTGTGGAAGCACCTGCTTTGGTTTGTCCCAACTCACTCACCGTTCAGCTTCACTGGATGAGTTCACCTTGGAGACAGAAAGAGGGCAAAGGAGGAAGTGCTGCACAGGTGCTGGGAAGGCCCTACATCAGGGTGGGGAGCTGCGGGTCCTCCAGGTATTTTTGCCTGCAGCTTTCATCACCCCTCAGTCCTGAGGCTGAGAGCTGTGGGCGAGAACATCAGGACGACCACAGGTGCCAAAACTGCAGATAAGGGTTTGCATGTTAGAAGCTTGCATGCAAGGGTTTCAGTCTAAGCACGTTGAGACCATCTTCAGAAAGACGGTGTGTGTGTGGGAGGGGGGAGTTCTCAAATGTGCCCCCACCTCTGGGCTTGAGTCTTTATGCTCAGCATACTTTTCAACTCATCTGCTGTTTGCATCGCGCACATTCCAAGAGTGGCTTCTGCTTGCTTCCCACCACCCGGCATCTAGGGAGTTTCAATAAAAGCAAATGACCGCCGTTACCCCTTAACCCAGGAACCCTCCCTGGGTGGCTTGTGGCTGCCATTATGTTCGGAGGCACGATGCTTGTCTGGGAGGGTGCAGTGGCGCTTGTTTGCTACGATCTGATCATAGTGGCAAACAAAGCACCGGCCCCACACGACCTGTGACAGATGTCTCCTGGACCGTGCAAAGCCAGATGAGTCACCTGACCTCTGCCCAGGCCACGAGGTGAGGCAGTAAACTAGCTGGAGGTGGAGCTGCAGGGGGAGGGGGACCAGCCGCACAGCCTGCGCCCAGTCAAAGGAACCCACTCTGAATGTGAAAGCATGCAGTCAAAATACCAGTTGAAACACAGGCAATTAAACCCTTCAAGCTTCACCCACACGTTCCCACTGCAGCACTTCAGGCCCTGCATCTCATCATTAACTTGTCAGCACCTCCAAACTGCAAATTTTCCATGTGCGACAGGATAAAATGACAGTTCCCACATTTGCCTTAAACACAAGCCCAGTTTCTTCCAAATGCACAATGAAGGGGAAGCATCAGAGAGGCTGAGGAAAGGGTGAGAACAGGGCAGAGGAAGAAACATGCAGGGCAGACATGTAATGAAGGAAACGTTGAAAGAACTCAATCACTGCTTTCAATGGAAATTCTTGCAGTCAAACACTTCCTCCAATGAGAAAAGTCTGCAGGAATGAAAGGTGATACTGAAGTGGTTGGCATTCCAGTGCCTTAGGAAAGGTGACGCCTGTGTGTGCTGAACTCCCAGTCCTGCTGAAGCTTTAACTGATTAATCTCCCAATTAAACTGATAAATGCTTGAGGGTAGCCCAGTGTTTGCTTTGTAGGAGCAAGTGGAGTGGGGGGGGGATAATGGTTTTGCAAGAGCATCTTTAATCAGGAAATGATCGTTCACTAGAGAGGGGTGGATGGGTGAGGTTAAAATTTGCTGGGATTCTGCAAGAGCTCATGCCTCTTCACTCTCGCTCATCTCATGCCTGAGTCCAGTTCAGGGTGTGGGCATTGCTCAACTCTGCATGAATAACAAAACTGCACTAATCGAGTGCCAATCAAATGAGAAATTTGTGCATTTTTTTCCAAATTTACACCAATGTCTAGATTTGCACAAAATCTAGGCCACAGTAGGGCTTTCAGTCTGTTGAAAGAAACATGCCCATATTGGGGTAAATCTGTGCAAACCTGAACTGGGAAGCTACACAAATCAAACAAAAGCTCAAGTCTGACACTTTGTGGATATTTTTTGGAGGACTTGTGCTTATGATCATGCTCAGGACTTCAGAACAGCTTGTATGGGTTTTGGACAAAACCAGTTTGCTCACGCATCCTACTATTCCCTTTTGAGAGGCAAGTGTCGAGCCGAAACGAGAGTCATGGCAGTTCCAGCAAGTTCCAGGAAACACCCCCCCCCCACACCCCAACCCTCACCCCTTTTTAAGTTACAGTTCGGGTCCAGATCCAGCCATCCTCAGTTGTGCATACAGTGCCTTCCCTCCTCCTGGCTCTACTCTTTCCCCTGCAAACCCAGCCATGCGGCTTCGCACACTCTCCCCCCACCCCCGTTCTAAAACCTTGAAATGACTCTCCTAAGGCTTATTGACTGGAAGGATGAGCTTGAAACCCAAATGGCCTGGCATTTGGAGGATTGTTGCTCCACACCTTTTGTCTTCAGCTTGCCCACGACTGAACCTCAGTCCCTGAAAGCTTATTTGAAATGGAATAAGTTTTCCATTTCAAATAAATAAATTGGCCTAGCAATATGCACATTTCAGACATATCGATGCTATGGGGAATAAAAGAAGTGTTCCACACTTTTCTAGAGGGTAAAGGAAACATGGGGAAAATGGAAAAAATATTTTCAAAGCACTCTGTTTGGATCTAGAGTCGCTTTTTACTTTGGGACAGTCTTTCATAACCTGGTGCCTCCCATGATATTTTGGGGAACTCATATTAACCTCAGGCAGCATTACTAATAGTCAGGGATGCTGGGCTTTGTGCTCCACAGCATCTGGAGAAGACCAGGCGAGGGAAGGCTGCTTCAGGAGCCTTTATGTTCCTTAAGTTATATTATGTATAATTTCATTTGCTCATATTATCAGTATATTTAAACATTTACAAAGGAAATTCAGTTAGTGGATGTGTGATTATTGCCTGAATATAATAGGCTTAAGGTAGAGAGGGACTAGTGTGGAGCATTCACTCCTATTTGTAAGAAGTTTAAAGAAAATCCTAAACTTGTCCCTGGGGTGGAATGAAGCTTAGCAAAATCTGATCTAAAGGAAAAGTGATTGCAATTTTATTTAGCTGGGAAAGACTCCAATTAAGAATGGTCAGCCAACATATTTAATTTAAGAACCTTTAAGCATTCTCAACCTGTAATTTGAAGAGTGAGATTTTATTCATTGGAAATTATTTCTGTTAATGAACACCTTATATTTTGCTCATTTTGAAAGACTGTCTCTGTGGTAATATCAGTCTCTTGCCTATGTCCTAGGAAGCAGGGGACTTGGTATCTTTTAGGTAGAAAGGTTTTATTCTATAAGCAGCAGTTAAGGTTTTTATAGCTGTGGCAGCATTCCCTATTTGGCAAGGTCTAGTTGAGAACGTTATTAAGAACTGGGGCAGAGCTCTCTATACTTAAGACTCAAAGTTATTTTTTAAAAATGAGATGTATGTGGGATGACTCACATGCTGTTCCATCCGAATGGAGGGATAAGCTGTACCGGTTCTTTTACAACTGGGTTTTCAATTAGAACTACATCAATTTAATGGGGTTACAAGATTTAACTAGAACAAGCCCAAAACAGAATGCTATGTAGAACAAAGCTCAGACTATCAAGAATGCACAGTTTTCCCATACTGTGGTATTTTGAATCTACTCCCATGTTGGAAAATTAAGTCTGCGGCACCTCTAAATGTCTATCAGTGAAAGATAGATTAGGTCAACCATTTTACCAAAGCATGGATGAAATAATTATGGTGGGAATTTTACCAAGAGGATAAAATATAAAATCCATTTCCCCCATAGTTTCATTATTTCCAGACATTGTATGTCTCTAGTCATTCTGTAGAAGCTGCCTTACTGTTTTCAGAAATTATTTGTGGGGAGTAAGGCCAGAAATCAGTATATAAACATCTTGTCTTAAATGCCAAAGTACACTATTTCACAAACCAAAGCTATCTGAGTTTTCAATTTTGGGCGGGGACAGAAGTAGTCCTTGTGCTTGTTCCCCACTGGGTGTTTTCTGCACATCACCCCCAGCCCTGCCGCAGGCCTTCACTTCTCTGTTTTGGGCTTAATGAGCTGCTGCAGCACCGGCCTGGGAAGATGCATGAGATGATCTGAAAGCAGCTCCCTGTTCTGGGCAGTCTGGGCATAGGTAGCAGCATCCTTGCTCACCCAGGGCCTTTGGCTGTGCAGGAGCAACCAAATACTTAATTCAGAAAAGGATCTAAGCCAAAAGCCAGCTGTACTTCGTACTGAAATGGCTATTGTTTGCCTCCTTGTGATTTTATGGACGGAGTTAACATTTTATTTGCAAACTACATTGGGCAACACTGAGAGAAAAGCAGTCTGGACATTTTGTATCCATCGGTCCACAGATGATCGCAGCACTTGGCAGAGGTGAGCCATCTTTTACTCAGCCCGTTTAAAGAGCAAGGCTATTCGTGTCTATGCAGAAGTGAGCCCTATTAAATTTAATAGCAAAGTGTGATAGGAATTTAGCTTTAAACTATTTTCTTTGTGAACAGCAATGTACACAGTCCTTCTCCATGTTATGGATTTACACCCAGCTGTGCTGAAGCATTCTAGTGACCTCAAATGCAATCCCTGACATCAAAAATTACAACAGCGTCCTGGAATATATGCAAGGGAATGTAGCTTGTTCTTATTCCCAGCAAGAATCATGGATTACAAAAAGAACCATCTCAGATCTGTACACTTTATATAATGTTGAAGGTCAAGGAAGTTGCACAAGATGACAGTTCTGCCCCATTAAGAATTAATTCCCAGGCTTCTTCTGAAATTAAAAAAGAAGAGGAGTCATCTGCGGATGACCTTCTGTAGACGAACTCACTCCAGATCCTAGCTAATTAGCCAACTTTTGCTGCAAGATCCTTGAACTGCAGGAGAACCAATTCTCTCCTATATTTGCAACTAGACACACAGTGCCAGAAGATTCATGGCCCTCTGTCCTCCTTCCATGTTTACACGCTTCTCCGCACTGCTACTAATGAGCAGGCAAATAGCACCAGCCAGGTATCCCCCGTAGCTTCTGCACACCCACATCACAGAGGAAGAATCTCTGAGACAAAGCATCCAATAATATGCTGCCTGGTTTCTTCCTTGTTGCGTTATACCACATCCCAGCAAGTCACCCTGCCTTATTTAGGTGCCAAACCAAGACTGGCTCTGGAATTATTCAAAGTGCGAACAATCTACGCAGCTGCCCTATGACACTTAAATCTTCCTCGTCAGGTTATAATTGTTCATTATCCCGAATTACAGACAATCTCAGAGGGTCGTGTCACCTTGCTGTCACAGCAAGAGGAAAGACCCTTTCTGACATGATTAATGCCAGCATGCCCTCCGCTGAATGAATCAAAAGGCTGCCAAAAACCTTGCAGAATATGACAGGGACGGGAGGGGAGTGTATTCGTTCCTTTCCCAGCCACATGGTCTGCATAGATTTCTGATTAAGTTCCTCAATGGAAGGCAATGAGCACAGAAAAAGCCAAAGGTCAGGATTTGCTGAATAAGGATGTAAAGGAAGACCAGCAACCCCAGCTGCAGCTGGCCAGCACAACAAAACCTAAGAACCTGCCTGGATCAGACCCAAAGTCTGCATATTCCAGCTAAGGATGCCTGTGATATTTGAACTTTGCACATTCGGAGGCAGCCTGAGCCAGTCCAAGCCTCTGGGAATGATGTCTGGTTTGGATTGTAATTAACCTTCAGAACTTTCCAATTGTGATACAGTTGATGGTTCCAAATCATTTCAAAATCGTTATCAGATAAAAAGAAAATATTATCTAGAAATGCATACTTAGGGATGCAATGTTTAAAAGTGGCTATTTTGCAAGAACATACCAAGTATGTACATATTTATTTATGAATAGCCATGAAGAGTTCTTTTAAAGTGACACATTCAGAAAATGGAACAGATGCATGAAGAGAAGGCGAGAAATTGGTAGCAGCTGGAAATAGACTAAGCTGCCTATTGCAAACTCCAGGATTTTCTTTCCCAGTGTGGTCAACAGAAGTCTGCAGGAAGCCCAAGACATGAAAGCAATGGTCCTTCATCACTGATGCCTCCCTTTGTCCCACCCCACCCGCATCCCTACAGCTGTTGTTCAGTACTATGTCCAAGGAAGGTTGGTAATCCTGGCAGAGGGACTCCTCTTCTGGTACAGCTGTTATCGTAGTCTTTATAGGAGGTATCCATCGTGCTGACCTCTAGCCCCAAAAGAAGTTTAGCTCCCATAAGACTGGAAACAAGGGCTGCGATGCATGAGCAGCCCCTCTGGCCTAGCACTCACCAGCCCCCTTGGCTATCCTCCATCTGTTTTACAGGCATGGCAAGTCGCCATCGATCCTTTTATCCTCCAGGACTTTCTCTCAATCCCTTAGAAGAACCTAAGGTGGCAACCATCACCCCGTCTTGGGGCAGCTAACCCTTTCTAGTTATGGTGCATTTCACCAGAAGATGGTTTGTGTAAGAAATGTATTGCTTGAGCCACTGAAATCTGCCTGCCCATTTCTGGCACAGAGGCAGAAAAAGAGAAGAAAAGCCAGATAGGGTGGTGAAGCTTGAGTAGGTATCCAAGGAAATTTATGAACACCGCAGGACTGTTTGACACACACTGAAAAAATGACTTCATGAACTGCATGCTGTTCTCTAGATCAGGACAACACGCCTATCCTTGCAATTAACAGAGCCACATCTGATCAGAACAGTTGTTGGAACATGCCAGGCAATTAAATGCATACATTCTCTTTAGCGTGAGGTACAATTTCCTTTGTTGCTTTTTTCCAGCCAGCAGAAGTGTTACCCAGTATTGCTTAAAATCAGAGAACACTGTGGAGCAGAAGGAATTACCATCATCATCACCATCATGATCATCATCATCCAGCATGAGTACAGCCTTGAAGTGTTGGGAGTGCTTCACATACATTCTCTTCTTGCAGGCTGTGCAATAGGCCTGTAAGTTAGGTAACATCCCCATTTTGCAGAAGTGTGATGGCAAGACTGAGGCCAAGAGACTACGACAATGCTTAAAGCAGGGGGTGGACAATCTGTGGCCCTCCACATGTTGTTGGACTGCAGGTCCCATCAGCTGTGCTAGCATAGGTTATGGTGACAGTTGGGATGAGTTGCAGTTCACGAGTTTAGGTCATTCCTGGCTTTAAGCTAATAAAAGAGTTCTTAGCAGGGGGAATTCAGCCCAGGGATTTCCTGAATTCACATTTAGGGAGCTGCCTTCTGTCTTGCCAGTGCTGTCTACTTTGAGTGGCAGCAGCTGTCTCTCATGGTCCCAGGAAGAAGGCCTTTCCCATATCCACCAACCACTGTCTCTCAGACTAGCCTACCTCTTGGGGCTCTTCTGAGGATGAAATGGAGGGGTGGAAGGTCATACATGCCATTCTTAGTCTCTTGGAAGAGGATGGGATTTAAGAATGAGGTTCTTATGAAATATAGTGAGAATTTAGAAGTTTTGCCAATCTCTGTCCCCAGAGATACCCCATCTGAAAGGGACCCTCTCTTCTCCATAAGTGCTTTGAGGATTGGAAGCTCAGCACATGGAATCCTCCCCAACCCCTCAACTTGATGAGCAATTGCTTTTTGCTCCAGGGGTTGACTTTCCATGATTAGCAGAGCTAAGCGCTACACGAAGCTGCTGTTAATTACAGGGCATAAGAAAGGAGGTCCCCTCCCTCTTTTGTAATAGGGTCAGTTATGCAAAGTACTAATCAAGGTTCTTAACAAGGTCCCCGAGCAAAGGCTTGAGCCTAGAAATAGGCTGCTGAAATGGAGCTGGCACCCACCCTACTGCTGCCAGTCAGAGGCACATCTTGTGGGTGGGTGAAACTGGAAGCCACAGGGCTCAGGTTGCTGCAGCTGGAGAAAGCTCTGCCTGTGCTGGAAGCAGGCTTTGGCGTGGCCTGACTCAGGCATTCGCTGGGCATCTGCGGGGAGCTCAAACTGCCTGGTCTGGTCTGTGTCCTCCTGCTTCATCCGATAAACACAATGGCACAGTAGAGGAGAAACTGTATTTTATTTCTTTATTTTTATTATTTTATTTAAAAATTTCTATGCCGCCCCATTCGCCGAAGCCTCGGGGCGGCTTACAAAACATCAGTTAAAATATAAAACACTAAAAACATAAAACACATTAACATTATAAAATAAGTCGCCCTGGCCGACTTTTAGGGAGCATGGCCTGCAGGGGCTCTGTGCCTACCCCCCCCCCAAAAAAAGAGGGAACCCTTCATAAAAAAGAGGACAAATGAAAAATGGTCTTGCACAACATCTACACAAGTATATGTGTGTGTGCACGTGTGTGTGTTTTATTGATTTTATGTGAATTTCACCAGAACAAAAACCCCATACAAATAAAAATGCAAGTATTTACAGTAATTAACATAAATCATTTAACATAGGCACATATGAAATCTTTGCCCATTAGAATATATGTGTAGTAATGAAAATATCAATAAAAACAGTTTTGCATGAACTTCAGAATAGGAGGACTAAATAGCCATATATTTATTCATCTGCAGGTGGTGTCAAAATACCATCTGTTCAGATACTGGGGAAGAAGGCATTTCCCTTTCCAGTGTAGTAATAACATGATCTTGGCTGTCAAACAAGCATGGAAAATCCACCATCCATGCAAAAGGTACTAATTTAGAAGAAAGTGTACATGATTAAATATTAAGAACTGTCCTATTACTAAGTTTAGCCATACTATGAACTCCACCCAAAAGGGAGCCAGCAGTGCACACTGCCAGAATGTGTGCCAGCAAAGCGTTAGGAATATTACACCTCTAGCAATTAGTTGATTTAGACAAAATGTTACTAAAAAGAGATAGTTGTGTCCAATAAATAAAAAAGAGATATATTTTTAATGACTAAGAAATAAATTAAGATCCATAGACGCTTTTGACACAGATGCAAAAACAATGGTCCATTGATTAGCCAAAACAGAACCATTTAATTTCCTATTCCATTTGACTTTAAGGCTTGGTGAATCACATGTATTCACAGTTAATAAGTATTTGTAAACATGAATTGTGAGTCAATAAAACTGTTCACCTGTCCATCAATAGTTCCAATAGCAGAGCAGACACCGACGTTGTAAAAGAAACAGGGCCAAACCTAGACTGTAACAAATATTGCAACGGCACATATTGCCATTCAGCTGTACTTTGCACGCAAAGCTGAAAATCACAAAAAAGCATCATCTGCACCTACTAATTAATTCAAAGCAAACATCCACCAGTTTGCCCAAGTCTACCACAAGCATGTCTTCTTATCCATTCTGAAATCTGGATTTCCTCATAAAGTGAGGTTAGGATGAGAAACCCAAGAGGCCTGGGCAATTCATGGATTCCCTTGGCTATGAAGCTCACTTCTAGTCTAACCTACCTCACAGGGTTATTGTGAGGATTACATGGGTGGAGGTGGTCTTGTAAGCTGCTTTGGTTTCTTTGTAAGAGGAAGAAAGTGAGATATAAATGCAACAGCTACACCTCTCTGAAGTGTACAATGCTCAGGGGAAAAAACCATTGGTCTTCACTCTTCCTCATAGGGTTGCAGGTAACATCCTAACCCTTTTTAAAAATTCTGTAGGAATGCCAGAATTTCTCAAGGAAGGACAAATTAATTGCCCAGCCACCAAGGGTGTGCATGTGTGTGTTCATGCACACATGCATGCATTGGAAACAAAAGAAATTATCTGGATGAAGGGACTTAACACCTTAATGCCACATGGCCTTAACCTGGAAGATAATCTGACATCACTCATCCCAAGCAGGTGCCACACCTTGGACTATCACATCACCTTGTGTCAGCCCCCTTTGAGCTACTGAACATGTTGGTTTGGATTAGAGCAGATGAAAAAGGCAGCAACAGCTGAAATGCTTTGTTCTAGTATTTCAATTTCTGTTCTCTCTCTCTCTCTCTCTCTCTCTCTCTGCAATGTGAAAATTCAAATAGAGACATAATGCATCTTATACTGAAAAAGGATGTGCGCAGGTGTGTCCCTGCTTGTTCAGTCTGCTATGCAGGCACTGACAACAGTTTCAGGGCAATTTGTGTCCCCCCTCTTCCTTCTTTAGGGGTCTTTCTGAATTGAAACCAGCAGCCCTTCAGATAGAGGACAACTCGGAGCAGAAGACTCTCCTTTGTGAAATAGGGCTCAGTGCAGGTTCTTTAACTGTGTGATGCTCTGTCACATGTTTGCCACAAAAGGGACTCTTGCTGTTGCTGAAGCTGTACGAGAGGCGGCTGGAGCTGAATGGTCTGCTGTGTGAGCTGCCTCAGGGCTGCCCATGAGAAATAGACAAGACACAGTGTGGCGTAGTGGTTAAGAGCACAGGACTAGGGCTCAGGCAACCTGGGTTCTAGTTCCAGCTTGTCCATGGAGCCAACTGGATGACTCTGAGCCAGTTTCAGGCTCTCAGCCCAACCTACCTCACAGGGTCGTAGTTGTGGGGATACGACTGAGAGCAGGAGGAGGAGAATATGTAAGCCACTTTGAGTCCATAAGAAAACATGGGATATAAAACTAATAAACTGATAATAACTACAAGCAACCACCCTATGTGGTGTCTGTGTTGAACTTAAATGGGGATGGTTTGTTCTACACCTGGAGGTGATTTTGCTGGAAAACCTTCTATAGTTCAGTTCACAATGTAAAAGGAAGAGAAGATATAAACAGGGCTCTTGAACCTCCTTCACCCCAAGGGCTAAATTCGGTTTTAGAGAATTGCTCAGGAACTACATTCCAGTACTGGGTGGGGACAAAGACAAAATGAGCAGGGCTGTCAAGGAGTGGACTTTTTGGAGGGCATCCATTCATAGGGTTGCCATAAATCAAAGATGACTTGCTGGCATGTAAGAACAACGGAGGCAGAATGGAAAGGCAAACAAAGGCAAAGCCCTTGGGGTGGAGTACGGGCGGGGATGGGGGGGATGCCAAAAATACATAAGAATTTTAGCCTAAGGATCTTACTGCCAGTAAGGAAGTAGCATTTCAACCTTCCAGAATGGAGGAGGAAGCTGCAAAAGCCAGAAAACCACAAATGATTGGCCTCTAGAAAAAAGGTGAAGACTCTGAGGTCTTCTGGGAAATCTCAGAGGTCCAGACTGGCACGGGAATCTGCAGGTTCCTGTGTCACTGGAGCTCCTCATCCATCGCAACTTTTCTCTCCAAATAGGAGTTGTCCATCACGTTCCTCATAGTTCAAGGATGGGTTCAGAACCATGGATAGCTCCCAGAAGGCCCACGGGCCCCAAGCCTGAGATTTTTTTACCCCTTATACAAATGCACCAAATTGATGAACAAGTGTAAGGGACAAAAAGAGACTCTGCTCTTTCGATTGCTTGAGGCTGAGCCCAGGGAGGTTTCTTATCACAAAGCGAGAAACCAAGCCCTTGAATGTGAAGAGGAGGCAGGGGGAGGAAGAGGAAGAGAACTCTCTTCCAAGATCCAGTTTACTAAGCATATCTAAAAGGACTGAATGGATAAAGCATCCAGAAACATTTCCCAGGGAGCAACTGAATACAGATGACCACGCAGGTGAACCAACAGGATGGAAGGACCAGTGCCTGCCCATTCTCCGTAGGTGTATAAGAGACATATTGGGTGGGGAAGAAGGACTGAGCAGCTTATCAGCACCAACAAGCTCATCCTGAGCACAGGCTGGAGCTCTCCAGGCATGCACAAAAGCTCTTTCGAGCGGAGATGTCAGGGATGTAAGAGAGTCACAGCGTGAGTCCCAGAGCTGGAGTAAAGTGTACTTAAAATATTGATTAGCTGCACCGGCTTCTCAGACACAAGCCAGGGAACAATGGGAGAGAGCCAGGGTTGCTGAATAGTGCGGGCATTTTTTTCTTTTTCTTTTTCTTTTTAAGGAGGAGGAAAATGCTTTGCAATCAAGCTCATTCATGACCTCTTTGTGGAAAGTGATTGGCCAGCTGGTCTTTCAGGAAAGCAGTGGCGGCGAGGAGAGCATTGTTGGCATCTTTCCTGAGCCAAACTAAACCCTGAATCAAAAGGGGGAATGAGGCATGCAAAGGAGAAGATGGGAACCTGGCTGGTGTGGGAGGCTAGGCGCTGCAAGACCCACTGTCGATCCCCAGGGACTCGGGTTCCTCTGCCACTCATCCTCGCTCCCCTTTGAGCGAGCAGTGACCAGAGAGAGAATTTAAGAGCACCTCCCTTCATGATCCTTGCCCTCTCCCTGCAAATGATAATACACATTGGATCTAGAAGGAGCGGAGAACAGCAGAGGGGTGGGCACCAGAAACTTCTTGTCCAAAGATCTCCCAAAAGCTGGAACAAACACTGGATGGTGCATTCCACATTTGAGATTGCAGTCTAATGACTGATAAGGATGACTTATTATTGGTTTCCACCCTATTGACCAGTGGTGGTCAGGAAGAAAAGAAGATCTTATGGTCAATTTTGTATGCCTATGGGAAGCTCACAAGCAAAGAATGAGCACAATACCCTTCCCCTCTGCAAACTCTTATACTGGGCGTAATACTAGTTATGAGGACTAGTAGCCATTGATAGTCTTCTCCTCCATGGATATTTCTAATCCCTTCTTAGAACTGCCTGATTTAATGACCATTCCTATATCCTGGGATTGTGAATTCCAGAGTTTAACTATGCACTGTGTGAAAAAGTGCTGCCTTTGATCTCCCCTGAATCTCCCACCATCCTGTTTCTGGTCTTATGAGAGAGGAGAAAAAACATATCTCTGTGCACTTTGCCCCCATACCAAACATCAATTTATACACCTCTATCATGTATACACCTTTACCCATTCTTTTTCTAATTCAGAAAGGTCAAATATTGTAAACTTTCCTTAAAGGAGAGTTGGTCTAGCTCCTTGATCATTTTGGTTGTCTTTCTTTTGCACCTCTTCCAGCGGTGCCAGATTCTATTTAACCAGAAATGTGTGAGATATTCCAAGCATTGTCCTGTTTTAACATTGGTATGAATGCATTATGATATCGGCTGTTTTCTCTTGATTCCTTTCTAAATAATCTTCAACACAGGAGTATTTCTTTTCACAGCAAACACTTCCTGGGACAATATCTGCCTTGAGGTGCACAACCCCAAGATCCTCGGACCCATCGGCACGTAAGTGGAGATTTTTTTTGTTTGTGCTTTGTTTGTTTTTGCCCCAGCCTGACTCAGGTTATTCTGGGCTATCCTACACTTCTCCAGGAATCAACACAGTAGGAGGACCACACTCACGTGCAAGAGAAATTGTTCCATTTTACGTTTTGAGAACATTAAATATTCTACTTGTTGGTTTGTTGACATTTGTAATCCTTTAAGATTACAATTTGTAATCCTAATGAGCACCCTACATTTGTAATCCTAATGCTCTTTGGGCAAATTACAAACAGTTAAAAAACCAACATCCCACAGAACAGTTAAAATACCATGCAAATATTGAAAGAATACAATGTAATCTAATTCAAAACTATAAACAGCAGGAGAAGTGATGAAAGGGCCATAATAATCTCAAAACAGGTCCCCGACAGTGCAGTCCAGTCTGACTGCTTGTAACCCTCCAAAGATGGACCATTGCGAGCATTCTGTGAAGGGTGGAAAGAGTGCGGAGGTAAGGTCATCAATACCTTCATGCTGACTTGAACCTTCTGAATCTTTTGCCCCAGAGAACACGGAGGACAAGCTGAAGTGCCCTCAGAGAACTAGGTACGCTGGCGATGTGGGTCTCTTCCCTTCCTTGCCCCAAATGCCCACAACAGCCCATCTCTGAGGGCATTCTTGCAAGTGGCATGGTTGCTTCCAGGCTAGCTGTGAGGGTGTAGGGGTGCTGCTTGGAGTTCAAAGTCCCAAAGAGTTTCTGAGGACAGAGCTGAGGTGCCAAATAATCCTAGAGCCACAGGATTCCACCCCACACATTTATATGATCTTCTATCACTCTAACACAAGGAAAAGGTTAAATATGGAGACCACCTAGGGCAGGCCCATCCCTGCATCCCTCCAACCAAACTCTTCCAAAGCACAAATGTAAACTCACACAAAATGCCTGACTCTCACCACAGTACCTCTCCCGTCTTACTTAGAGGAGGAGGTAAGTACTTAGCTTAAAACAATAACTTTCCTGAAAATGTCTGCAAGGTGACCTCAACAGCTTGGTCTGGAAAGCTACATCAGATCATGCATGCATACAAAAAAACATGGCAGGATGTTCAGGTCCGTCAGGCCACCGCAGGTTACTATTCCAGCAAAACAGAAGAGACATCGGGTTGCTGGAGATTTGTCCCCAACATATCTGGCTGCTCCGAGGGATGAATTCCCACCTCTGCTCACCTCATCCAAAATGGATTTCTCCCATTCCGAAGTGTGGGCTGCCATTTACCCACAAGGCCATGCAAGTTAAGGTGGATTATGATGATCTTAACCTCTGACGGTGTGGATTCCCAAATGTCTTTTACTACTAAATGTGAAAGCAAGGAAGGCAGGCGAAGAGCAAAAGAGGAGGTAGCTTAAGTTGTTCTTCAATCAACCAGTTAGGGTTGATCGAAACAGCCTAATGCTTCCTGATTTGGGCAGTGGCTTTCTAAGCTGTGGATAAGAAAGCTTCATTGGTGCCAGTCCAGTTCACCTCCATTTGCCAGGTCAGACACAGCAGAAACTGGAGCTTTGTTAGGGGAGGAGCGGGCACGTGGCACCGCTTCCTTCGTGTTCTCCCAATATCCTGCACTCAGCCTTGCTCAGCCCCTCAGAAGCTGCTCTCCACTGGGATGGACTACTTGTTGATCTAGCCTGCTCTTGCCTCATTTTGGCAGCACTGGCATTTCCCAACGTCTAACCGAAGGAGGGCCATGCTGGATCAGACCATAGGCGTATTTAGCCCAGCACTCTGCTTCCACAGGGGTCAGCCAGATGCCTCTGGACGCCCACAAATGGGGGATCGGATTGGCATGGCCCCATAGGCATGCTGCCCTCATGGGCTGCCTTATACTGAGCCAGGCCATGGGTCGCGCTAGCCCAGTCCTGGCAATACTGACAGTCCATGGCTTTCCGGGTGGTAGTTTTTCCGGCCCTCCCTGGTGATGCTGGGGATGGTGCTTGAGAGCAGGCACTCTGCCAGGGAACCACATCCTGCCCAAGCAGAAGCACACTTGCTCTGATGCTGGTGCTAATGGACAGCTGCCAGACCTGGTGGTCACAGATACCAGGGCCCCCTGAGTATGGGATCTTAAGGTACCAGCCCTGAAAGGAGAAGTGGCAGCTCCTGCCTCCCCTTCTGTGTTTTGCCCAAAATGTGGTGACACTGTGCTGGGACCCACAGGCATTTGGGGGAAAGATGTTGGCTGCAGCTATGGCCCACGTTCGTCCTTCTAATTTCTATATTCTTCCACTCAACACACGTCTTGCCCTGCCCTGCCCTGCATGTGTGTGCGTGCATGTGGACATGAGTGCTCTCTACAGATCCCCTGTGCCTACCGGGAATGATCAGGGCCCCATGAGCATTTAAACCAGCATGTGGAAGGATACCAGCGGAAGCTCACAACTTTGGGTGCATTGCCCCCTGCCTTTCTCAAAGCCCACCTGCATCCCACCAGGATAGTCTCTCTCGCTCTCGCTCTCAAGGCCACTTCTCTCCTAGATGCATCTCAACGACTTCCTTCGCTCCCCTCCCCCTCGGCAGAGGATATGACCCCAATGCTAATGATTTCCAGTTTCACCTTTGATGTTACACAAAGTGATCCCTGCGGATGAACATGCCGACAAATGCCTATCTACCAGCAATCGCTGCAGCCGGCGCTGGCTTTGCTCAGCAGGCCTCCCTCTGCCTCACAGCCCGTTTAATCACTTCAAACCTGACCAAGAGCCAGGTGACTGCTGAGACGGACACTGGCTTTCAATTACTGGATGCACCACTGAACTGATGGGAGCAATGGAAAGAATTGGCACACTCTAGGGGAGTGGAAGAGTGGGAAGGGGTGGTTAACCCTTCTCTTCCTATTTTCATTTTTACTATTCTTTAATCTAGTAGGAAGTGGGGGGGGGGGTTAACGGGCATTGTGCCAAAGAGCTGGAGGCACAACAGTAGAGTTGTTGAAATAATGGGCATTACTTTACCCCGCACAAGATCCCCTCCCCGCCCCCAGACTTGGCAGGCTGCAACCCAAGGATTCTCCCTTTTATCTTAAAATCTGCCGCTGAACCAGGAGAATGAGGAAACCATGGCTGTACTTTTTTCTCTCACTTTAAATGAACAGCAGGAATTGTGTGTGTGTGGGGGGGGGGGGGGGGGGGATATTTACCAGGACTGCAGCATGTGGAGAGGGGAGATTTAATGCTTCTTTTCCCCACCATAATCTCAAAGACACCCCCACTCAAGCTGCTGTTGGCCCCAGATGGAAAGCATTACAAGTCGCAGCCTGGGGAACACAGTGGAGAAGAGGCTTAAACCTTCCGCCCCATGCTCTGTGCTCCCAACAAACGGGGCGTTCCCCCCCCCCCCCCCGCCATTGATTCGTCTAAGAACAGAGACATTATTAGGATTAAGTGTTAGCGTCAAGTGGCACCTTTCCTTCTGCCCCTGGGCCAATGGTCCCTCCAGCTCAGGGTTGTGGCTACTGGCTGGCAGTGATGCCTCGCCAGAATTCCACCAGGAGTGTTTCCAGTGCTGGCAGAGATGCCAGGGTGGAACCTGGACCTTCTGTATGCATGGCAGGTGCTGCTGCCAAGCTCTGCCCCCTCCCAATATGAAGAGCACACAGAACCCATCATCCCTAAGTTGTTTCCCACCTAGGTATTAAGAGGGTCCAACCTCGCTTTCCATGAGATCTGATGGGATAGGGCACTTTCAGGGTATTGAGGTCTATTAATTTTATTCATCTATCCATCCATCCATCCATCCATCCATCCATCCATCCATCTATCTATTTTCTTCACCCTGCATCGTCTTTCTTGAAAGGTACCTAAGGCAGCTCACACAAGCTTCCTCAGATGTGCTACATGCTGCAGGCACCTCACCATCCATAATACGGTCCCTCCAATTTTGGTGCTGAGAGTGGTGGCAGCTACAAGGCAAGGCACAGTGAAGTGGAGAAGCAACAAGAGGGGAAAGGGGGAAGCAAAGGAAGCTGGCTGGATGAATCCTGCAGGGTAGTTCTGCAGCACAATGCATGCATGTGACACACCTGCCACTCCTTAATAGGATGGAGATTAGAGGGAAACACAAAAAAGTTGGAAGCTCTGGCGTCAGAAAGCTTATGCCAGAAATTTGTTTCAGTTCATTTTTTAAAATCAGGATCTAGCTGTTTGGCAGCTTCTTGGACTGAGCACAGATTCAGACACAGGGATCCAAGTGACATATTCCCAAGCTTGCCATGTAATTCATGAGACTTCCGAAACCTGCTTAACTGCATGCAAAAATGTGCGTTCGACAAAGGCTTACCTTTGAAAAATGCACACAAATGCATCTTGATAGGAAAACGATGCATGCAATTGATGCTTGGACTTGCAAGGATACACACAAAAGTACAGAACAATGTTCATGTGAAAACAACATTCAGAATAAACAAGAACAACCACCTGATACAATTTTGCGCAGAGACAAGCCTTGAGTAGCAAGTGAAGAACTTTGGTGAGCTCGTTTCGCTGATTCATACATTCCTACCAGTGAGTGAGAGGATAGGAATGTGGAGAAAGCACAGATCTGTTTGCTTATTTTATATTATAGCTGATTGTTCACTGCCTCGCTCTCAAGGAACAATGGCACTGAATGGCTTCAGAATGAAATCTGGATTCTGGCTAAGTGTGAAAGCGAACTGCTTTCAAAAGGAGGCCGCACCAGAGCTGGCCTACAAGGGCAACTGATGACTTGAACAGGCCTTGGGAAGGGTGATGTCCCAAATATTGTCCCAGCACAATCAATGACATCCCCCCACTGCCTGGGGGCCATGTCTGCGCCCCACCCTCCCTTTTGCCCTGCTGCCTAGAAAGAGTCCTTTGTAACTGGGTTGCTGCTCAGGGCAGGCAGAAGGTGGGCTGTCAGACAAAGGTCGCCTGATGTGTGAATATTACATTTGGATCAATATGTTATATTGTTGCAGAAATAGGGCTTCATTAGTGTGGGGCTTGGGCAGATGGACCCTCTGCCCCCAGGGGAACCCCTCACGCCTCTGCTCAAAAAAGGCAGAAGCTCAGCTCACTTCCTTGAGGGAAGCATCTCTTTAATTAGCATCCCGGCCATCAATAAATCACACACAAGCAGTGGCATTCCTTCAGAGCTCACACACGGAAGGACGGCCCATCACGCTGGACATGGGGAAGAGGCAGCAGAGAGCGCTGATGTTTGGCAGCGGCACCACAGCGAGGATGCATGGTGGTGGGTTATTCCCATGCAAGGTGGAAAAGCCTGGGGGAGCAGGTTCTCTGCAGAATGGGAAGGAACCTGTGAGGTTGCAGGCATCAACACATGCTTGGGCTCCGTTGCTTGAAAAGTTATAGCAAAATTTGGGGAGAAAATTGAGTGCACTAATGCAGTTAAGGGCTGCCAGTATTACTATGCCTGGCTTTCATAGATCCACCTTCCCCAATGAGGTGCCTTCCAGATTTTGCAGCCAGCATTCCCCATCATCGGCCATGCTAGCTGGGACTGATGGGCCTTCACATCTAAGATGTCTGGCAGGCACGTGGTCGGGGAATTCTGCCCTAGATTTGAACAGGTAGGTTGGCTTGAACAGGTAGGTCCTTCACCCTGGCCTAAAGTAAGGCACGCCAGTGACTATGATGCCATTTTCTTGGTAGGGGTGGGAGAGATTTTCCAAGAGAGGGAGAGAGAGGGAGGGAGGGAGAAAGAGGGAGGGAGAAAGAGGGAGAACCAGTCAGCCAATCACTTCCCTTTTTTAAGGGCTCGTGTATGAGTCCCAGCCAAGCATAGTGGTCATGTACCGAGCACACACAGTGGCTTGCCACGCCAGTTGGAGACCCCTTAAATGGCAAATTAAATTAAACAATCTGCATCATCAGATGGGGCTGGGTGGAAAACCCCTCCATCCCTGTGGAGGGCCCCTTTTTCACTGTGTTTCTTATACATTTTTGATCACAGCCAGCCTGGCTTCTTTAAAGAAAATGTTTACACAGCAGCCTCTGAGGGGCTGGAAGCAGGGCTGGCCTGGTACCTTCACTTGATTCCACATAGAAAACTGGACTGGGTGGCTGTTGAATTGACATCAACAGGGAGAGAATCTCTTACCACACCAGAGGCGGCAGGCTAGCCTGAGGCTAGTTTGCTTGTGGCAAATGCCACTCTGTTCCTCCCCGGGCGGGAGGCCCTGGAGCTTTTGCAGGGACAGCCAGGAGGCTGCCCATCCTCTGCTGTCCGAGGCAGCCACCTCGCTCAGCCTAACAGTAGGGCTGGCCCTGCTAGAAGCATCTCTTTCCAGGCTTGCTCCCCTCCCAGCTCAGCATGAATCCATGGGCTGTGAGTGCCGTGGGCCTATTTACTACCACAAACAAATGCCATGCAGCAACTGTGAACTGTCCGCCCAGCTACGAAGTCTCTGCTGCAGACCTTTCCTTCTGGAAATGCAGAAGTGGTGACTATCCAGTGAGAGGCATTCAGCCCCCCTTCCAGGCCAGGGCTTTCCGAGGCCCTGGCATGCTTCCTTGAGGCTGCAGTGCCTGAGAACTATCCTTCCCTTGGAGTCCTGGATGCAATTAAACTCTCATTATTAGAAGGTGTCATTTTCGGAAGGGAAAAAATCAATTTTCCAATTAAGCACAGGCAGGAGCAGGCATGAATGAAAGTGATGAGCAAACACTCAAATTAGTTGGGAAAATGAGGCCCACCTGATGCCCGGAAGGGCAACACTTAAATTAGCATCATTTTCCTTTCAAAGTGTGCGTGTGTGTTCAGGGGTGGGGAAGGAAGCCTCCCACTGTCTCACCAGATAACCACTTTGAATTTTGAAGGTGGACTTTCCCTGAGAAGCTGCAACGTGTTGAGCTGCTCCTGCAGACGCTTCTACAAAGGTCCAATTCATAACTCTCCAGCAACAAAGTCATTGGTTCGGACCAGAGGTGGTCCACTGAGGTGCCTGAGCTGAAGGGGACCTTGGTGTACCCCACTGTTTTCCTTATAAAGAAGCTGACTGGCCTGGCCCTTGGATCCTGCTAGGACACTGGCACAGCTACACTGAAGGCAGAACCTTTGCCCCAGGCAGGGTTGGTCGAATTCAGCCCTCCAGTCTGTCCCTTCCAGCCACAGAGCCTCTAACAAAGGCCTTCTCAGAAGGCAGGCATGAAGAAAGCAACTGAGCTACACTTGGAGGTGCACCCCTCGAAGCTGCAGTTGTCTTGTCTTCCCTTCTCTCTCCCCAGCCTCCGTCAGGAAAGGGGAGGGTGGAGTGAAGCCCCCTTGAGACTCGGCTGGCAGGACTCACCATCCAGATTACCGTAAGGAGGAGTAAGGAGAGCATCAAGCACTCAGCTAGCATTGGCAGAAGAGTGCGGCTCTGTTCTGCAGCACTGTGCTGCAGTTTCCTGCTCCCCATGTCCCTTGCTAGGACTGGCCCAAACTGAGGAATGAAACTTCACCCAAACGTGGAGCCTTTTCTGTGCTGGCCCCTAAGGATACTGAACGTGCTCCCTTAAGGTCATGGCTGGGTTACTCATACTTAAGGGTTAAGTACAAGTTCCGTGTGAGCTTTTTGAAACACGGGGTAATGTGTTTTTTGAACCCAGCAGTGCAAACAATTACTTGTTTACCATGAACATCCCATGAAGAGGAAACCGTGGTTTGTTGCTGAGTTGTGAATTATGCATTGTCCACTGTGGTTTGTAAACTTGGCTGGATTATTCAAACAATTTTCCACTCCAACCCATCGTTCAATGACAACACACTCAACCCATACTCAGGCCTTGAGTGTGGTTTATTTTGTTTCCTGGACCTGGTCCATGCCTTTTCTTCATTGACCTCCTTTTGGAAACAGCTTAGAAACTGCCCCAGGCATTTGGAAACAAGCTGAGATTGCTCTACTGCTCTTTTGATGTGTACATTTCTGTTTCTAACTGATCTTGTACGTTACTTTGAAAGCAGATGTTGAAAATGGTTCCTAAATATTATTAAATAAATACTGTTTCTTTGTTTATAAAAGGAGTGAGCAACTGTGGGAGTTCTAGGGCCATTTTTGTCATCCCCCTGGAATGAACCCAGTATATCACACTGGGCAGAAATTTAGACAGATAAATTAAATGTTTGATAGATACAAATACACATGCCAAGTCCATCGTGTAGTGCTCTACAATGCTTGAACGCTAAGATCAACAAATCTTGCTCGCAACCTTGCTAAATCTGTCTATTTTAGCACCATTGAGCACTGCCTCTTCAAATAAAAGCTGCAACCTGCAGAAGGAGCAAGGGGTCAGCAGGGGGCTGCATGCAAGGTATGAGCCAGAGGTGGCCCACTCTGGCTTACAGGTGTTCCTGTTTTCTTCTATTTGTTTTTAGCGTGATATTCTTGTCACGGTCTTCATGTCTACGGTGTACTTAAGGGATTAAAGGCGATCCAGAAATATTTGAATAAAGATGGAAGGCAAGCTGTGGGGTTATGGGGTGGGGTTTGCTTGTGTTTCTTCTGAGGTGCAGCCCCACTTTTGCCCTGGGAGAAGTCAGAAAGGAAGCATGGGGTGCCTACAGTTTCTGTGCCAGCCACAATAGGCTGTAGGAAGACCCTGAAAGACTCCTCATTGCACCGGTGAGGCGTGAATCTGCCTGCCACGAAGAAATCCACACAGCTCACAATACTGTGAGACTCAGAAACGAGGGAGGCCTGCCTGGAAATGATTAACTCGCCGTGTCAATACAGTCAGCGGGGCCCGAAGGCGGTGTGGGGGTGGCACGGACAGGAACATCCATCATGGACAGGCAGAAGAGTGGAAAAGACCAAGATCCATTGCTGAGCCTGGGCCTTCCGGCTGGGTACAACACAGGTGCTTTTCTTCAGCCCAGGTTTCCTCTTCCTTTGCAGACACAGGGACTTTCACTGCCAGTGAATAGCCTTGTTTGTCTGAGACTTTTCATGGCAATCGATATGTGACATGCTTTTAGCAGATGTTTATTGCCGCCACTTTACACGTAGCAGCCTGTATTCACTTTTATCGTCTTACTGTTGATGACTTTACATTGGTTTAAAATGGAAAGCCAGCACGGAAGGCCATTGCGACAGAATGGAGGGATAGATGTGCTCTGAAATAATTTCCTCAGAAAAACCAAGCACCACCTTTTCTTCTGCAGCTCCACAGTCTTTAAAGTCTCCTGAAAGCATCTCAGTAAAACCACTGGTGCTCCAAAGCACCTCCTGCCCCACCATGATCTCATGAAGGCTTAAAGCAGGACCTTCTCTGCTGTAGCCCCGGGGCTATTGCCTAGTGAGGTAGTGAGCCCTGTTTGACCCATCCATGCACAGCACGTGTGGGCAACTCATGATCCTCAATTTATTTTGGCCTTCAAGTTCCATGATGCTTCATCATTTGCTATGTTGTCTAGGGCTGATAGAAGTTGGAGGCTAAAACATTTGGAGGGCTTCCAGTAGCTCACCCTTGCTGTGGATGTTTGGAAAGTCTGCTAAAAGCCTATCTAAGCAGACACCCAAGAACAGGCAATAATTTGTTTGGATAATTTCTATCTGGTAAATTCAATGATTGAATCCATCCAGAGGAGAGGAGAGGAGAGGAGAGGAGAGGAGAGGAGAGGAGAGGAGAGGATAGACAAGCATGCAGTTCCAGCGGATGGACAGCTGAAGTCTGAACATATTCTGAGAATGATGTACACGCTGCTAGTTTAGCCTGGCGTTCTTTGAAAACACGTCTGCATTCGAACACCATAACAAGCCAGGCTTCTCTGGAGCCCTGGTTTATTGCTGACAAGCAGAGCAATACTGCATGCTTCCTGGTTGCTTCTGCTTGGCTCCTCCTGCAAGTGGGAGCAGTTAAATGAGCCCCAGACTTGTCCATGCCTTACTTTTCACGGCATCTGCAATGGGGATTTTGGAACTTTGTCATGGGCTACAAGAGGGCTGGGGAGAAACAAGGCAAAAGCCCTCATCCGTGAGTTGCAGCAAATGAACCATGGGCAGAGAAACTGCCCTTGATGTTGTTGCTCCCACTTGCAGGCAAATCCAAGCAGGTCTGATCAAGCCTCATGCAGAAGCATGGTGCTCATAATGTCAGGGCAGGATTCTGCAGAATTCTGGCTTATTGTTGCACGAGAATGAGATCCTTCTTTATACTGAGCTGCCTGGGTTTTTGTTAGTTGTTGTTAGCTGCAACTCTTGCTCCAGCTGAATGTATTTAAAAAGCACATTCAGTTGGTACAGTGGAAAGTTAAATATTGACTCGTGCTATATCTACAGATACAGATGAATGGCTTATAGCTGGATATGGATATTATTGGCCAGACCAACTGTGCAAACATCTACCAGAAGTCTCTTAAAACTGTGGGTCAAAATAATTGCAGCATTAAAAATATGAGGTGGGCGAGTGTTCATCGTCAGCCCACTCCTGGCGCACCAACCAAGAGAAATGAGAGGTCTGCAGGCAGAAAGCCTCATTCTGGAGACGAGGCTTAGGAATCCCCAGAGCAGTCATGGAAATCCTGCTTTTACAAATGCGGCTTATGACCTGGCAAGCCCTCCCAAGGGAATAAGAGGTCAGGAATTAATCGGGGTGGATAATATGCTTGGGAGGAGGGAATCTCATCAGTCAGGTAGCATTGATCCGGAGGGTGGAAGGAAGGGAACTGGGACTTTGCACAATCCTCCGCAGGGAAAACGCATAGAGCAGTGGACGATGGATTCCTGCCATTCCAGAGCAGATTCAGCAGGCCACCCATGCAAGTACAAGCAGAAGGATCAGACTGGCGGTCCATCACATCCAGCTTGCTGCTTTACACTGAGGCCAAGCTGATGTCCCCAGGAAGCTGACAAGCAGGGCGTGAAGGCAGTGGCCCACCCTAGATGGATGCCCCCACCCCCGCCCCTGCCCCCTCTCCTCGCACACTGCCCCGCATTAAGCATTGCAAAAGCCATGATGATATCTTGCCTCAGGGCAGTCTTCCACACCTGGTGCCTTCCAGATGCCTTGGACTGCAGCGCATCATCGCCAGATAACACGGCCAATGGCTGAAAGTTTTAGGCCTGATTCCTGGCATTGCGTGTCAGAAATATTAGGAAAAGATAGCAGTCCCATTATCCCCAACCAGCTACTTCCCCATCTCTATTGACCAGGCAGCTGATCATGTGGCGTCATTTTGTGGATGGCCTGGGAGTTCCGGAGCCAACAGTCCAACTGGCACAGCAAAGCTTCCATCCCACATCAAAACAGCCTCTTTTCATTACAAGGAGGAGAGACTAAAGGGGAATTCCATGTGTTAACTGCAGATGTTCCTGGCAGCATTATGATGCCCTTAAATGTAGCTCTGTGAACCACATTAAGCTGGGATTTACACGTCCCCCTTCCAAATGCCCTGACCTGCTGCAAATGATTGGGCAAGGGAGGTCTCTGAACAAAGATAATCAGTATTATCAGCCACTGCTTCAGGTTATCATCCAGACCACATGTTCCTTGGAAGCAGTAGCTGGTTGCTGGCGAATGACCACCCAAAGAAAGGAGGTCAGAAGGTTGTGGGCAAGGGGCTGAGCAGAAAGGCATTTGACAGGGGCAAAAAGGTGGGTGGGTTTTGGAGGGAGAATCTAGGCTTCTCCTGAGATGGAGACCAGTGCAGGATGTTCCTTTGGGCACTCAAGGAAAGCAGCTGGTGCTGCAAAAGGCATTCACTCTGCATTTGGCCAGGTGCCCAATCCAAACTGGCAGCGGCCTGCTTGCTGTCTGACACGTGTGGATTCCTGGCACAAGAGGTGCAAATCCTCCTAAGAGAGTGGGGAAGGATCTTCTGGAATTAGTCAGCCTGGAAAATCCCCTGGTCCCAGGACATTCCTGCCTTTAGGCACCACAAGCCAAGAGAGTTCTGCTAGTGCCTCCTGCAAGACAAGCGATGCTCCTCTTCTGCCAAGGAGAAAAGGCAGCTGGAGATGCTGGAAGAGAACATGCTTTGCATGCAGAAAGGCCTGAGTTTAGCTGGCAGTGTCTCAGGGTAGGGCAGGGAAAGAGCCTGGTGTGCAATTCTGGAAAGTCAGCCAAAGCAGTCCAGCCCTTCCCAACGGGCCACCCTCCAGGTGTGCTGGATCACAACTCCCATCATTCCAAGGTGCAAAATCCAAGTTGCAGAAGGCTGGCACAGACAACAATGAGCCTGAGGAAACCTACGGTCTCTGTGACAAACCCAGATGTTTACCACCTCCATGCTAGAACACTAGAACATGCCTCAGGTGGTAGAACAGGCTAGGTATGCCCCAAAGAACCTAGATAGGCCCCAGACTTGCCATTCTTCAATCAGTCTCTTGGAGTCTACCTCCCCATACCTTTGTTCATGAACCCTTCCTTTGTCTAAGTGGCCAGTGACAAGTCACAATTGGCCCATGTTTCAGGGTGCCAGAACCCTCCACATTTAAGCTGATTTGGTTCAAGATTCTAAAGATTTCTTCTTAGAGTTTAGCTTACACAAAGTAAAGCTGTACCTTGTTTTGATCCATTGTGTTTTAAAAGCAACTGTCCTCTCCATGCTCAGTTCTCGGATAAATATGCTCTGCCGGAAAATGGAATTGATTGAGTTCTTTTGTTCGGTCTAAAGTTGGCTTCATTCAACCTGCTGGCTGTGTAATACTGGGAACTGAAGAACACTGCTCTGCCTAAACATGCATGGGATTGTGCCCCAAAGGAAGAAGTGAAAAAGAAAAGGAAGCTTCTCTTTCTCCAAAGGTAGAAGCCATACACCTGGGTTCCAATGTTTCCAGCCTAGGTATTCCTAATTGAATTGATGGTGTAAAAGAATACAGGCAAGCTGACAACCAAAGTATCTTGCAATTCTTCCTCCCTTACAGGGTTGGAGATGCAGAGTCCCACATGACACAGTTCAGGCCAGTGTAAGGTAGTTTTCCAAACAGTGCAGAATTCCTTCCCTCCCATTTCCCTCTCCAGGACATAAACAGATGATGTTAAGGCTTTAGAAGTGACTTTCCAGTTGTTTTGGATGACAACTCCCACCCTTATGGACCCTTGGTCATAATGTCACAGGCTGATAGGAGCTATCTTGCTTTGTTGCATTATGCTTCTATTGCATTGATTGCGTACGCTCATGGGTGCGGCTTACACTTTTTCCCTCTATGGTGGATGCTGTAATCAATGATTGCAACCATAAAATACGTATTCACTCATTCATTTTGTAGTCCAAAATATCTGGAGGACACCGCTTTGAAAAGGTGGCTGTGGAGTTGTGATCTTGATGCTCTTTCAGGCCAAGAGTTAAATTTCATTTTGTAGACATTCTCAAGAGCCACATTCCAGGTGAGGGGGTTGGGCAAACACCCAGCAATACTAGTGTAGCATAAATCTTGTAATACCAGTCTTAATAAATGCTTTCCCGCCTTTTCTATAATAGATTGCAGCCTAGACTGCATTGCAGGGCTGTTGTGAAAGCAAAACAAGGTCGGGTAGTACCATATCTGCCATTAGATGGATGGACATCAGGACAGAAATGCAGCCTTCAGCAACCTGGTACCCTCCAGATGTGAAGATGCCAACTGCTATCATCCCCATTGACCAGTGGGCTGGGAATGATGTGAGTTGTAGTTTGACAGATATGGAGGGCACCAGGTTGGGAAGGCTGGAAATGAGAAAGAGACAGGTTCGCCCAAGATCCAGTTTTTGGCTTTCATAATGGCTGCTGCTTTTGGCACTGGATTCAGCAGGCAGATGCTGAACTTCGCTGTGATGGAAGGCACCGTGCTGCCAGCAGGCCTTTCTGATTCAGCTACAGAAGCACCACTCAGAGAGGGAGCCAGGAACAGAGCGTGGCTCCCCCTGTGACCAGCAGAAGCACAGAGGAAACTTTGGAAGTGCAAGCACTTACCAGGACGGTTACCATTGCCACGCCAGCAAGGAGAATCCAAAGGGAAGGCAGCCATGTGGATCCAGCCCAACAAACCAGCTCTTGCCATTTTCATCTCTGCTGCAAACAGGCCTTTTGTAAGCGAATGCATCTTTATTGCCCATTCAAGGTCAAGCCTTCTTGCAAAACACTTTGCATCGCAACAAGGATAACTCAGCCTGTTGATGGGAGAATGCATTTTCCCAAGTTACTGTGAACATTACAGTGAAGCTGAGAGGGAACAGGGAATTTGGTAGCACCCTTGCTATCAAAAAGTGTGGGTGCAGAGTTGCTGTGAATCCTGGCTTCACCCTCTTGGTGCTGACCAGACTCTCGGTGATTTTAATGACTGGTTGGGAAGATGGTTAGAGCATGAAGCCTTTTCAGATAATCTCAGTGGGAGGATAGCTGAGCAGCAAAGCCAAAAGGCCACAGGTAAGCATAATCAGAAAAAAATAAATAAGCATTATATAGCTCTCATGCTGTTATCATCAAAATGACTGCCTTCTATCAAAATAGCAAACTTGCAGCTCAATGGGACAAAAAAAAATCTATTTCACTCCCTTGTGAAGGAGAAACACTTTGGAACTTTTTTCTGTCATATTCAAAGCTGTCTTTGCGATCCCAAGATTTAGATTCTTCTGTTTTTACAAGAGAGGCAGGATTCACTGTGTTCTTCTAAATCTGGCCCGCACGCCATGCAAGCTGCCCTTCCCTACTCCACCACCCATGTCCATTCTCTAGAGCCAGCTTCCTTTGGAGGCTCTCATGAGTGCTCAAGCGGGCAGGGTGGGGTGGGCTAAAAGCTAGTGACAAAGTCATTCCTTGGGACTTCTGTGAGCAATGGAGCCCAACCTTTAACAGAATGGCCTAGAGCTGACCCTGCACATAATAAGTGTTCACCTGCTGCCCAGCTAAATAATCCATCAAGGCAGCTTGTCTCAGTGGCCAACTATACTTATAATTTCTCTATGCCACAGAGAGCCTGTTAATAGCAGTTTCTCAAGAGTAAAAAGTAGACACAGAATTCTTGAGAATGTCTTCCTCTTCCTCCCTTATTCTTTATGGCCTCAAGCAACTTGTCACTTCCCATGAATAATCAGAACCTTTTAATACCCATCCTCACTACACATTGTACAATCTTAGGCTATGACTACTAGTGTTCTCTGGTAGACTCAAATCCTTCCTTTATGCCAACATTTCACATATTTCTCTTCCTTAAAAAAAGTCAGGGGAGAGAGACATCCATTCCTGATTATCTAGGTATGTCCAGTTCTTCCAACTCCTCACCATTCCATGCACTGAAAGCTCTTTGTTGGTGGGGACTCCCTGGTCAGGAAGAAATCAAATCTGCTGCACAATTCTTGATCTGCACTATTGATCAAGAGTATGATTCACACAGGTTGAGACCCAGGAAGCTGCCTTCGTAGATCCTGTTAAAATAGAGATGCCAGGGATTCAACTAGGGACCTTCAAAATGTGAGCAATGTGCCTTCCCATAGGTTACAGGCACTGGAAGCTGGCGCCTCCAATGTCAGTGGGGCAGTGCATCCACTAGAACCCCTTAAGGAGCTATCCATGGTCCTGAACCCAGGATGAGCACCAAGAATAGCTCCTCTGGAGCTTAGGCTGGAAGCCAAACTGAATACACCACCCCACTGACATTGGAGTCATCAGGCAACTGGTCATAGGTTGCCCCGTTCCACCTTTTGTACACTCCCCTTCCACATGCCCAAAGGCTTCCCTACTGGCGGCGAAAATCTTTAAAACACGCCGGTACTTTTCCTCCACTGTTTTTGCCTTTGGCTCTGCCTAAACTGGAATGGGGTTCCTGAGAGCATCTCTGTAGTAGAATGTGGCTCTTTGGCTGGAAGAGGGTCAACACTTCCGGGCTCAGGGCCTAGCTTAGCAAAAAGTTGTTCGGATGCTCTTAAAAGCCCAGGCTTTCCCAGTTCTTGCTGGGTCCTGCTGCTCCTTGCAGTCCACCCACAAATGGGCAACAATGAATGAGAAGCTTTTCCAGCAGAAATATCTGGCAGGACCGAGTTTGCACGGCAGTCCTTTGGAGCAGCTTATTCTGGTCCTGCATCTTCCAGCCAGGCCTTGCTGTATTCAGAAAAATCTATTGCTGCCTCAGCAGCTCCTTCTTACCAAGAAGAGCACAATTACAGAAGAGGAATGCTTTTCATCAGGCAAAGTTTACACTCCCCAGGGAGCAGGCATACTTACTCGTAGATGAGCAGGCGAATGCATGGCACTAGCAACGTTAAGAGCAGAGCTTGAACCGCCATCGAGCGACAAGTTGCAAAGCAATTCTCATGTTATTTTACAACCCGTTTCTCTAAGACTCGAAGCTCAAAGTGGTCTCTGGGGACCATTCACCTGCCCAAACTTCAATGGCTCAAAGATGAGCCATTTTGCTGTCAAGCCAATATGAAGTAACAGACTTGCTTCAATTTAAAACCAGCTTCAGATATTCTACAGGTTGTGGTTGTGGTGGTGGTGGGGGGCGGGGAGATATCCTTCTAATTCACTTTTGTGATACTATTGTTCAAAAAGAATATATTCCAAATCTTCTCTTTTTTGCCTTAAATGACAAAAACGTGTTCAGCTGAAGGGAAGCTTGTGCGGTTTCAACACCAGGAAAGCACAAATGCAGGGGATGTTCCAGAAAGAGAAGTTTATATATGGCAACACTGCAAGGGCACCTCACACTGTTGTGGTTCCTTCCAGCTGTCAAAACCAATTGCTGAACCAATCAAATAGCAAAAGTCTGTGTCATTGAGTTACAGTTTCCAATCCTTGCCCCAAGAAGAGCTCCTGTGTTTTTACTAACAATGAAAGCACATTTAATAGGTAGCAAATACTGCTGGAAACAGTAGGATTCTTTAGGATTGTGCTTCAGGTCTGCAGTGTGCAGATATCCAGAGAGAAGGGAGTTACGGCAACTTCCTCCTTTCCAGCAGAGTCAACAGGATTCACTGAGGCCATTACGGCTTGCCATAAAATAAAATAAAATAAAATAAAATAAAATAAAATAAGCAAGGTCTGTCATTTGAGAGTGGTGCCTGCTAAAATCATGGAAGCTGACATTCATCCAGTTCCTTTGATCCCCAAACCCCCAGGAAACCAACAGATATGAATGCCATCCAAGCAAAGAAAGACCAGACCCGGCCATGCAGGACTGAGCCTGGCTTATTTCTCGCTGTGCCTCCAAGGGTTTTTGCTCTCTCAGAGCCTGATTCTCATCGATCATTCCAGGGGTTGCATCTCACAGATCTCTAGTGGTTTCCACACTGCATTGTGCCTGATGCTCGGAGCGTAAAGGCAAAATAAGGCAACAGAAATGGTGCGTTACTTGGGGGCAGACTGTCAAATCATCAGCACTTTAGATCATCGAGTCCAGTCCTCTGCTTTGGGCAGGAATCCAGTTTAGGAACACAGGGAGTAGCTTGATATTGAGTTGGACCAATGGTCTATATAGAGCAGTACTGTTGACACTGACTGGCAGTGACTCTCCAGGTCTCTGGCAGGATTTTATCTCAGTCGTACCTGGAGATGGCAGGGACTGAAGCTGGGACCTTCTGCATGCAAAGCAGGGGCATGAGCACTGAGCCGCGGTCCCTTCCTTCCAAAAATGCCTCACAGGTGGCTGCCCAGTCTCTGCTTAAGGATCTCCAGTGACTGAATGAGCCCAGTATCTCCCTCGGAAGCCGGCTCCTTGTCCAATTGTTCTGACATTAGGGCGTTTTTTCTGATGTTCAGTCAAACTGTGCCTTCCTGTAATGTAAGCCTGTTATTTCTTGTCCTTCAGTCTTAGAAAATGGAGGACAGGTTTCAGATCCCCTTCTGTGCGACCACCCTTTAGGTACTTAAAAAGGGCTATTGTATCCCCGACCCCATGCTCAGTCTTCTCTTTCAAGGCAAAGCATATCCAGTTCCTTCACTCTTCCTTCATGGAGCTATCTTTTCCTCTGAACATATCCCAGGAAGCTCGTTTTGTTCTTCTTAGCATCCCTTGCCATCCACAGCTCATTCTGAGCTTTAGCCTTCCCAAGACCTTACCTATAATTCCAGGACTGTCTCTTGGTTGGTTTTTATCTCAGGTGGGGATGCAGCTGGCCCTTGGTAAGCATACAGAGAGTTGATTGCCCAGATCAAAAGTTGTGCAAGCAATAACGTCAGTCTGCAGTGGCTCCAAATTCCAGGGGAGAGGAAGGGAGGTAATGCTGCTCTTGACTATGTTTAATTTGAAGTTCTTACACTGATTCAGAGTTACAACCCATCATCCCCCCAGGCAGTGTAAGCTCCACAAAATACACTTAGAAAACAGCTGCCATGTGCTACACAGTGGCCTGAATTTAACTGTTTGCCTTCTGGCATCCTGCCTGGCCAGCTAGTTGGCTCATGCAGACTTCCTTGAGCAGCCTTCCCTGAACTGGTGCCTTAACTGTGGTGGATCACAGGTTCCATTATCCTTAAGCCACATGGCTGACAGGAACAAGGGGAGCTGTCATCCAGTACATCTGGTTGACCTTGAAGCAGGAAAGATTGCCCTTGATCAATGAATTCTACCTATTGTCCCTTCTCTGCCATGCCTGTCTTTCTCCTATGAATACTCTACCATCCTTGCCTTGCCTTCTTTCCTCATTCAGATCGGCGGCAGAGGCCCTCCTCTGGGAAGCCTCCGTGAAAGATATTAGGAGGGTGAGTACCCGGAGGAGGGCCTTCTCTGCGGTGGCGCCCCACCTATGGAATGCGCTCCCCAGAGTCATTCTTTGTTTTTCGGTGCCAGGCCAAGACCTTTTATTTAAAAGTTATTTTAATTGTTAATTTATGAATTGTATTTATTGGGTTTTTATGTACATGCTGAGATGTTTCCAGTTTTTTAAGTTTAATTATATAACTGTTTATTTATGTTTATTTATTAATGTTGTAAGCCGCCCCGAGGCTTTCTGCAAATGGGGCGGCATGAAAAAAAGGTTTAAATAAATTAAATAAATAAATAAAATTCTTCTCCTTGAAATATTCCCCCTTCCTCCTTTGGATCCAGCTGCATCTTATATGTAACTCCATTATACCAAAGTCACATTCCTGATTTTTCAACTTCTGAGCTTCAAATGCTTCCTCAAGGATATTCTGCTTTAGAAATGACTGATAACACACTCTCTCGACGAAGCTGCCAGAGCCCATTGCTTTCCTGTGTAATTCCAGGACAAAAGTCCCTTGCTAGAACACAGAGCTCTAAGTGCATCTGAAGAAGGCAACACATCTCTATAATTGCTGTTAAGCTCAGCCTTATGAGCTTCATTTCCTATGCATGAGTCAAACATCGATGGGAGGCAAGCTGTAAGCAGGTAAAATGCAGGGAACAAGGAGTATTAAAAATGGGCAATGGGTGCAGAGTGAGATCCTGGAAGCAAATTAAGGATGTGTGATGGATTTTCATATATCGGCTCCCTAGAATTCAGTTCATTAGCCCCTCACTGGTGCTGACCTACTATTGTGTGAGCTGAGCCATTTCACACATTTCTGTCTCTATTATGAGCCACATACCGCTAAGGAAATTTGTACAAATCACACTATTTGCAGAAGGTGGGAGTCAAAAGCAAGGTAATTCTAGAGCAGTTTGCTGAAATCACACTAGGACTGTGTAGTTTCTAGCTTCCAATGTGTGCAAATCATGCTAAGCGTGCAAATTTCCTTAAGCTTTAGAAACCACGGCTCATCTTAGAGACAGAAGTCCAGAGACTACGACCACCACCACCACCACTTGGTCTGCTTCTGATCCTTGGTGCAGAAATGGGCAGGAGGGCCACTGTACTCAGATGAACTCCCCAGTCTTAGCACATCCATGCTTGCAGTAAGTTAAAAATACTATGGCTGCTGCTGCTACTGATGATGATGAAGATGATGATGATGATGACAACAAGAATATGAGACTTGGATCATGAGTATCCTCATGAAATACTTCCATTGAGCAGAAAGCAATCATCAAGGAAAATCCATACATTATTCTAGAATCTTGAGGTTTACAAAGTGGGGGAAAGCTAGTTTATATGATCTGATATATGCATGGAGCACTGGTAAGCCATCAAAAACTGGACACATTTATGCTAAAAAGAGAGATGACTCCATTTTAAAAAGACAACCACGCAGAGGAACCCAAAATCCACAGGAATTCCTGCTAGTTGTGTGCAGAGAAGTCGGTGCACAAGATCTGCAGATGCATTGTTAGCCTTGAGTGTGAAGTTCATGGGAGATTATACTGAGTCTTCACTCAGGACAACCAGCTACTGCATTTGTAGAGCTGTGGTTAGTTTTGCGGATTATAATCAATACCGCATCAAAGAAATCAGGACTACCTTGGCTTCATTGTTAGAAATAGTAAGAAAATCACTGCCTCGCACTGAATCAGACTATTGGTCCATCGGATACAGGAGGGTCTACATTGATTGTCAGTGGTTCTTCAGGGTTTTGGCCAGGGATTTTTTCTAGCCGAATTATAGATGGTGGAGATAAAAAAAAATGCACTCTGTTACTGAGCTACAGTCTTTCCATCAGAACTTTCCTAGTGGAATATTGAAGAAAACGCCACTCTTGAAGGTGCAGGATAGAAACGAAGGCCAAAGATTCAGGCTCTATTCAAGTATTCCTGAAAGAAGGGTAGAGGCTACCATCTCCATTATTGATCTCACATTATTCTCATTATATATGACATTTAGACACTATGACACAGAAAGGAAAAGAAAGAAAAACCCTTATGTCTCAGGGGCCAAGGTGAGAGTGGAGACAGAAAACTGGGAGAAGTAGTAATCCCAGGGGCACCACCTTCGAATACCTCTACCTGTAAAGTAACTGGGAGAGGCAGTTAGAATTTCTCTTCCTTGGAATGATGTACTAAATGGCTCTTGTGAGCAGGTTATCCTCACCTGGCAACATCACAGGAACACAGGAAGCAGGTCTTGAACACCATTTTTGGTAGAAGTGCAGGGTATAAATCAAATAAATAATAGGAGGCTGCTGTGTAGTGGATTAGAACCCCAGTCCAGCCACCCCAGTAATACTGACACTGACAGCAGCTTCCCAGGTTTTCAGTCAAGGCTCTCTACCTGTAGAAGCCTTGGGCTGAACCCGAAACCTTCTAAAAGCAATGCAGATGCTCTGATCCTGAGCCAGAACTGAGGATTAAATCACAAGATCAACACCAATCTCATCTTGGCATATTATCTTGCATTCTTGCTTCATGTTCTTTAGGACAGCCTTCCTCAGCTCAGCACCATCCAGGTGTGTTTGACTGCAAGGCAGCCAGACAGTGCCAGGCTGGGGGAGATTCATTTAGAGAATGGTAAATTGTGGGCAACTTTTCAGGTGATCTGTTTGCTCAAATCATTCATGGACTTAGCTTCAAAATAGCTGTGTTGATAGACACAACCACAGGGGCAAAAACAGGGAAGCTGTAAAGCTTCACTTCACATTGCAAGTGAAGAGTATGCTGGGGGCAGGGGGGATAGATGGAGAGAAGCCATATGAATTGTGAAAGAGTGGATTGAGAGGAGTCAAAAAACATTAATAGTGATAATAAAAAAAGATGAACCTGCCAAGATGGACAGATGGACCCAGACAGACATAACCTGTATCCCTGAAATGGAAATGGAGAGCGTGACATATAGCATAAAGTGGGAAATGGGGAAATTATGCTGAATGTGAATGAAAAATTCTTGACAGTGAAGTGCATCAGACTGTGGAATTGTCTCCCAGGGTGGGGAGGTGAGGGTGCAACCTCAGAAGGTCCCCGGGGCAGGGACAACCCAAATTGAACGTGATAAAAATGGATGCCATGAGTTAAATCACACAGTGCTGGCTTGTTGCTGTCCCAGGGGATGAAGCTGGACTCTCCGGGCCGTTTCCATCATCGTCTTGATGATGAAGCTACAATTGGAGAATGTGTCCAGATTCTTGACAGAGTAACCCCCAGCTCTGCAAGGTCACTTGTCTCCAGATAAACCACCAAATTGGAGCCCTGCGTTTTTTTACTTTTCTGATGAGTTTCTTCCCATGGATTAGCCTGGGATGATAAGTCGGAGAAAATTCCAACAACCCATCTGGAATGGCTCGAAACAGCCAAGTGGCAATCTCTCCCCGCCGCTGCTCCCAAAATCCCAATGCATGCGCTAAAAATGTTTGCCAGGTTCAGAAACGATGCTGTTGGCATCGGCGCATGTCCTGTGCTTTGGCCAATCAGGCCGGTCCAGCCATGTGATGCCTGTCCCAGCCTGCGAGGTGGAGAGCCACAGCTGGGGCAGCCTGTGCGAAAGATTGTTTCAATGAGGCAGGCATTACCCAACAGCGGTGCAGCTTGTTAGGGGCAAATTAAGTGTCTGGCTTCTCCATTCAGGGGCAGAGCAGTCAACCCTAACGAGCACAGCATCACCCCTGTTGCATACTTAAGAGGCGCACACTCAACATCCCTGTTGGCAGGGATCCTGCATTGCACCTGCAAGCAGCACCTAAAAATAACAGGAAAACAAAGCACGGACCAGCCAGGCCTCCTCTTTGAAGCTAATTAGGTGCTGCACGTGCCAAGAGGAGCGAACAACAGCCATGGGGGCATTGCTGGAGGGCGGGAGCATGTGCTGCGGGCGGCGGCTTGGCAGGGTGCGATGGCGCGCCGCTGAGCTTGCCCACGAGGCCCACCTTGGCAACGGCAGGGATGCTGCAGCCTTGCTGGGGACACGTGCGCTGAGGGGAAGCGGGTGGAAGAGAGGCAGATGCATCTGCAGTTCAGCGCAAACAGGAGAGTGATTATACCCCACCAGCTCAGTGTGAAGTTGACACAGTGTGCGGATGCCTGCGGTGTGCTGTGTACACAGAGAGCATGGCATCCGCGGAGCAGCAGGAGGCCCCAGAGAAGGTGCCCCTCCTGGCTACGCCATACCCTCCCAGATTTGTTAGATGAAAGTAGATACATTTGTTTTACATGAAGCCAGGGAGCAGCTCCCTTGCTGCAGCTGTGTGGCATCTAAAAGCCAGCACACCCTGCTGAAGCATTGGAGAATGCTCCATGTACATTACCCAACTGCCGGCAGGCGCATCATTTAACATTCAGATGCTGCTGAACTGTATCTTCTGCAGTGTGGGCGCAGAGCTGTAATTTATCCTAGCTTGCACGCAACCACAGCGTGCATCTGTGAGCATATGGGAAGCCAGTGGGCTGGAATGTCCTACACAGCTGGAGGGGTGAGTGGGAAATGAAGCACATTTCCTTGAGCTTCTGGACTTCTCACTAGGTGCAGGCCTATAGTAAGCTTCTCTGTTTAGTAAGACACTCCACAGAACTGCCTCCCCAGGATTGCAGGGAAAGCCGTATGAGGCGAGACTGAGGGAACTGGGTCTCTTCAGCCTGGAGAAGAGGAGACTCAGAGGGGATATGTTGGCGACATACAGGTATGTGAGGGGGTGTCACACAGAGGTGGGTAGAGACCTGTTCTCCCCCGCAGAGGAAGGCGGGAGGCGCTCCAACGGAGCAAAGCTCAGGGGGCCAAGGTTCCATTTGGATGCCAGGAAGCACTTCCTGACAGTCAGGACCCCGAGGGTATAGAATGGGCTTGCATGGGAGGTGGTTGAGGCCCCATCGGTGAGGGTGTTCAAAGATAGGCTGAACATGCACATGGTAGGCATGTTGTGAGCGGAGCCGGTTGAAGGCAGGGGGTCAGGCTAGATGGCCCGGGAGACCCCTTCTGACTCACTCTGTTTCTGTTTCTAAAGGCATGCCCAACAAGGAAAGCTACCACTTGGTCAACAAGTATCTGTATTTGTCAAAGATGTTGTACAGACCTAGCTCTCAAATGCCCTATTTATCAGAATTTTGAGCACTGGCCCAAGACATTTTCCTGCCTGAAGCTATCAGGACCCCACCAATTCCGAGCCGTTGGGAAATGTTTGCGGAAGAGGTGTGGAATCCTAGGGAGAACCCTTGTGCAACTGAGTCCATGCAAGAAGCCTCTACCAACAACCCATGCTCTCAGCTCAGCCCCCACGAACATCTGACCACCTGGCTGCAATTCCCAAATCTTGTCCTTTGAGCACCCAGACCAAAGGCAGCTGAAGAACTAGGGGGAAGCTCAGCACAGATGCTCATTTGGCTTCCAGGAAGCTTTCCACCAACTGCGTTTCCAGGAGGAGATCAGAAAAGGGCCAGCAGTTATGAGTGACCCAGAAGAAAACCAGAAATAGTTGTGGGTGGATGTGAAAATACACACACATGCACACATATTCTTTCTGCCAATCATTGGCCAACAGCACCCAATCAAGTTCCAGCTCCCCCACTAGATGTTGCTCACGAACAGAAATGGAGTATTACTAGTTACTCCCCAACTAGAGGTAGCCAGTGGCAACATTCATATAATGATTCTTGTAGCACTGATTCTTTTCATGAAGCTGGTTGCTTCACCCACCAGGGCCAGCTCATGAAATTTCAAACACAACCTCTCCTAAGTGTAGGGAACTCTCTCACTGGGGAATGCTTCATCATCCATTTCAGCAGAAAGGTTTGCTTTCCACACACAAAGCTGCTCCATATTGAATCACAGAGCAGCAGAGTTGGAAGGGGCCAGAGGGCCACTGGGTCCAACCCTCTGCTCAATGCAGGACACCCAGTTACACCATCCCTCTCAGATATGCTGACGTTAAGAGGATAGCCGATGAAACTTAGCTGTACACTAGCAAAGTTGTCAGATCTAGTTCTTCAAGTAGGGCAGCCAATACTATAGTTGCCAAGTAGTCAAACTGGGCACGTTTGTTCCAAAATGCATTCCAGCTGGCTACTCGTTAAAGCTGTGCTAAACCAGAAGAACAGGAAACCAACAGAGTGGGTTCTTTAAAAATATGTGTTTACAAAACCATGGAAAGACCACCCTTTAACCCTCAGCAGACTCCCCCACAAAAAGTTTAGATTATTAAAATAACAAGTATTTTATAAAAACCAAGGAATGTTTGTTTGGAAATGCCGGTAAAACAAATCTGCAAGTAGGCAGGAATTAAAGTGAGCCAAAAGAATGGTGAATGAAACAGACAGTGCCTCTCTGAGACCCTAGTTGGGGAGGAAAAAACTGTGTTCCACTCCTATCCTTGAGCAGCTTCTAGAGGGGAAGCAGGAGGAGGAAAACTTAAGCCTTCTCCAGAACATCTCAGTCTCTGTCCACAACAGGGCCATGCACACTCACACTAAAGTAGACTATCCAATCTTGCAAGACTTTCTTGTGCATGACTAGAGGAACGCTTAGCTTGGCCCTAAGAATGCTTTAATTGGTGTTCAACCCTGGGAAGAGAAGATTAAGGGAAACCATGCCCGTGGCCTTGGTATATCTGAAACATTGTCAGGCAGAAGATGGGGCTGCCTTGGTCTCTGTAGCTCCGGAGAGAAGGGCAACAAGAAAACTGCAGGGAAGCAGGTCACAGCTAAACATTAGAAGGAATGTCTTAATGGTAAGAACTGTGTGACAATGGAACAGACTGCTGCAGGAGGTGGTGGGTTCTCTTTCACTGGAGGTCTTGACTCAGAGGCTGGGTAGCCACTTGTCAGAATGCAGTAGCCGCAAGAACCTGCACTGAGCAGGGGTTGGACTAGATGGCCTTCGAGTTCCCTTCCCACTCTGAACATCTACCATTCTGTTAGTCCATATGTCTCCTAGCAGGCCCTCAGTTAGTCATCACTTCTTATGTCCTACAGTGTGGGAAAACAGAGAAAAATGGGCAGTAAAACTACCACACATAAAGACTGAGCGATAGATAAGGAAGTAATATCAGTTCTGCACCAGCTTTCAGTTCTCATAATGCAGGAGTAGAGAGGCTATTGCCCTCCAGACATTTTGAACTACAGCTCCCATCTCTGCCAGCTGGCATGGGGAATGTCCAGTGATTATGGACATTGTAGCCTAAAACACCTGGAGAACATTCAGTGACCTACCAGTGACAAAATGCCTCTTGCACCAAAACCTCTCCAACTTCAACAGATGTGCCTTGTCCCACGTCCAAATTTCTCCCACAGAAATCAGTGGGGCTCAAAGGACTTTGGCTGGCATATGCCCCTAGAAAGGAAACACCAACCTGACCTGTATGCTTGTGGAGGGTTTACCCTGCTTGGCTCATAAACTGAAATGCTCTGCTCCAGAGTTATCAGTAACAGCCAGCACTGAACTGAAATCTCATAGTGACATGGGGTTTTGTTTTTGTTTTTTAAAGGAAGAAATATAGGCAAGGGTGTTTCTCCGATTGCACTCTTAATACAAGGTCAGCACTCTTCCTGCCTCACTTCCTCTATAAAATGCAAGTCAAGGACAGTCAACACGGCCTTCCATAGCAGCTTTAGAATACCACAAGGCTCTCCTGGTGGAGAAAACAAACACTTCAGGAGATGTTTAAATCCATGCCATTGTGATTATCCAGCCTAGGTTGAGAGTTTAATTTATTTATTTTTTAAAGGAAGAACATTGGGAAAGTTTTCTGCAGCTTTGTGGGGAATTGAGGAATGACATTTGGGGAGGGGAGAAATACTGTGGTCCATGAACCAAATAATTCCAGTTTAGAAATGGCTGGTTTGAAAGGAAGCTGAGTTTCAGGACTCCTGAAACAAAGGCTGAAAAAGAATGATATAACACACACACCAGCAGCACCACACACCACACACCCAGACCCCTGCTGCCAAATCCTCTTAAGGCTTAATCCTCATATATTGAGGCAGGGAAAGGTCTTAGGTTGTACCCTCAAAAAGGGTATGGTCTTGGACAGGTATGGCTGGGGACTCCAGGAGGGGACCACTGACAAGAGCCCCCTGGGGGAGATCCTTCTCTTCACTATGCAGCCGCCTTGTTCACCAGCTTCTCACTTTGGTCCAGGCAGTAGTGGCACCAGTGGAAAGGAGCAGCCGATCCTCCTGCCTCCTTTCCCTCTGGCTCTCTGCCTGCTGAGCAAGCAAGCGGGGCAATGATGAGAATGAAGAGGAGGAATAGCAACACCAGCGGGTGCCAGTGGCAGCAAGGATGCTGGCTTGCAGGCGGCGGCGGTGGCACCTTGAGGCATCCTAGCCAAGGGCGCACAGGAGCCTGAAGCCAGCACTGTTTCTGAACCATATTTTTCCGAATAACAAAGATAATGTCCCTCTGTTAAAGGCAGGTCTTTAAAAGAACCATAAATATCTTTAAGAAAAAAAAAGTTAGGGGCTTTCCCCACAAAACCTAAGGATGGGAAACCATTTAAAGAGGGTGTCTGAAGGCCCTGAAAAAATCCACGGTAATGACATGGAAAAGACAGAATCAAACACAAAAGATATTCCTCCTCTGTCCTGGCTCTTTTTGTGGAGACTCTAAGAAGAAATGGATGATCTGAGATGCAAACGGAAGAAGCTCCCTTTGCATCTTCATGGTCTTTCCTGGATCAAACCCAAAGAAATCATTTCATGGCACCGAAATTAAAAGAAAACACAGTCCAATTTGTCCAAGTAAATCCCTCCAGCAACCAAGACAAAGCTGCCAAGGTCACTCCAAAGGACTCCCATTACTTAGGAAATGACTTAATTCCACCTCTTAGATATCACTCATTTTCTAGCTTTGAATAGCGGGAGCCTGGATAGAACCTATTCTCCGTGTGCCTGAGAACCCCCTATAGGGGCGGGAAAAGTATCACTAACGACTTAGTCACGTGACCCCCCCATGGAGAGGGTGCATTTTGTCACTAGGAGGTCCCCATAAGAGGAGAGTAAAGTAGGGGAGCCATCACTGTCCAAAAAGGGAGTGAATAGCTTATAAGAAAGGAAGCCAGTCTGATTACAAGGCTCCGATAAACATCCCCACCAGACAGTGATTCTTGCCAAAAATGTATCATTGCAAATGGAGAAAAAGAGAGGCGACGTGTTCAGTGGAGTGATTTATCTACAACTTCCAGGCAGCTCCCCACAACCAACATTCCAAGCTAACAAGGTCAAAACAGAACCAACCTACCAAATTCTAAAATTATCCTTTAAATACAGGGCCCCAAATGTGGCTTCCAGTGCGTGTCATCACTCCTCGAGCAAAGAACCACCTCCCAGATGTGTGTTAGGAGGATGCAGCCTCTCCCAACCTGGCATGGGAAGTTCATTTTTCTCTGCGTTATAGCAAAAAAGGCAAGCCCTCCTTCCCCCTGGCTACTCCAGGGAGGCATCCACATTCAGTTAGCCATGGGCCTCCACAGCCCACCCTCTGATCTGGGCCCTCAGCAAAAGTCCGTACTGCAAATTTGGTGCGAGGGACAACCTGGCAAGAAATATGTGGCTGGTTTGTTTATCCAGCAGCTGCCCCCTTTCCCCAAATTACATAAATGCATCCTGTCTGGGTAATGGACTGAGAAGTGACACAAAAATCAATAAATAATTCCAGTTTAGAGATGGCTGGCTAGTGTTCCGAGACGCTGCCCGTGCCACGGCCTGGCTCTCAGCGGAGCTGTCAGCCAGCTTTCAGAGCCTCAGACACATTTCTGTTCCAAGAGCCCTCGGAGAGTCGCGGCCTCAGCCCCAGCCTCATCCAGGGTGGCCTTTGTTTCTCTGGGATGTGAAGTGGGATGGGCTGCACCAGTGGTGGAGGCCAGAAGAAGGGTCAAGAGCTAAGCTTAGCCCAGGCAGTATTGCAGGAGTCTCTCTTGGCTACTCCTCTCTGTGGGGCAGTGAGGGCTGGGGCTTGGGGCACAAGCCCAGTGCCCTGCGACCCAGAGGCCTCCAAATGGCTTTCAGAGAGTGGCAGTTACATTATTCCCGCAGGTATTGTGCTTTTCTGGAAGTGAGTTTAAAATGCAAAACCACATAGGCTCGGATAAAGGCAGAGTAGAGGGGTAGAAGTAGAAAGCTGGGTTGACAAACCGTCCAGTTTTTGTGCTTGTTGCTGTAACGTATCAGGAAGGTAAAAGTAATTTTAAAGCATGGAATAGCAGCTGTGGTTGGTGCTTCCCAACAACACAAGGGTCTCATTAGACCACTAGAATTTAAGGGTCCAAAATTACTCTGCTGCATCAATGAGCTCTGTATTTCACTTTATTGTATCATTGTCGAAATAAACTAGCAACCCTTCTGGGAAAAAAGTTGAAGCTGATCTGAAGATGTGTCTCCCCATACAAAAAGTGGCACAAAGGCATTTCCATTTTACAAAAGGCATTTCCCTCCAGCTTCTCTCTTGCTCTTGATGGAGAGTCTTTCCAACTGCACAGTGCTTTCCTTTGGAAGAATGGAAAAGTAATGTATAGGGCAGGGTGGATTCTGTCTATCTCTCTGAAATCCTTATATCCTGGTTCCTAATGAAGGTCTCAAGGCACCTTTCCGTGTCCATCACTTACAATACAGCAGGTAATTGGATTGTTAAAAGTCACTTAGCAGGTGGGGCTTCTTCAACCAGAGTAGTGCCGCTGCTCGCCCAGGTTCAGCTAGTAGCACATGCACGTGGTGTAGGAGTGAATGCTGGATTGAGCAAAGAGCTGTTCTTATGTGCTGCCAAGTGGTCTCTGACTAAAGCTACCCAGTGAATGAAAGTCCCCCCAAATATTCTGACGGCAGTTCGGCTCTTGTAAATTCAAGGCTGTGGCTTCCAGGGCGAAGGGGAGAGGGATTTTGCTGGTTACCCCATTGCTCCCATGTGCATGCGTTCTCTGTAACAGCTGTGTGCAACTGGGAACCTTGCAAAAACACTTTCACATCAAACATGCACTGGCAGACCCAATGGACATGGTCTCGGTTTTTCCCACCAACCATACGTGCGATAGATAGGGATGGTTAATCGTCTAGTTCTCCTTCTGTATTTTCCACATTTGTTCAAACACAGATTTGTTCCACCCTGTTTCCACATCAGTTGCTTTTATTCTTGCACATATTTGATGCCTAAATGCATACACATTACTTCCTAAGATATGAATGGTCAAGTGTATCTAAAAAAGCTAAGATTTGTAAGTCAACAATAAACCCCTGATTTAAAGGATGCCTTAATCATGGTTTGTTGGGGTACACTTAACCGTAAACTAGCTTTGAATGTTACCCAAAGCTATCCCTTCCTGGTTTGTTTACCCAGTCACATGAATCAGGAGGAAACGTGCTTCATTTCCATCATGATTTATTATGCTCGAGTGGTTAGCTTATTGTTATGTCTGAATGCGGCCATTGTGTCACTTTCTAAATATGCTCTCCTTGGTTCTTCTCCACAATCCACAGCACCAGCACATTCTTGAAACTGGACACTGAATAGTTTTAATAAGTATCCCACTCCCATCAGTCCCAGGGACTGCTGATCAGAAATGCCAGGAATTATAATCCATAACATCTAGGGGCTACCAAGTTGGGGAAGAGTGGTTTAAAGGCTGCCATGAACTGCACTGCAACATGTAGGGAAGTGAGCCACTCTGTGGACTGACAAATTCTGATCTCCATTTTTCTGTAAAGGGTGCAGGTCAGGTCATTTCATGCTGGGTTTGGAAAGATCAAATTCCTTACGTATGTTGATTCTACCTCTCTAGTGAAGGAAGTTCCACCAGCAAAGTTCAACAAGCCATCAGAATGTATGGACGCCATTGCTTTCATGAACCACCATGCCTCCTTTTCAAGCTCAAGGTCTGCAAGTGGGAGTGATACAGTAGTGGGAGTGATCCTGGTCATAAACTATTTCAACCAAACAGAAGTAATGTTGTAGCACTGCAGTTTTCTGATGAGGTGCTTCTGAGTTGCTTGCAGCAAGTCTGGCAACATGTCTCTACACCCTCCAGGGCTAAAACTGTCCACGGAAGTTAATTGTGGCATCACTGCTAGGCCCTGGGATTGTGCCAGCAGGACCACTTGGCAAATTCCTGAAATGGCCTTGCTCTATTCATTGCACTCATCAGGAGCTGCTGTTGCAGTCCAGTAGGCAACTGCCCAGCCCTTCCCTTCCCATCACCTTCCCGAGAGAGGACACATTAGCCATTTACCTGAGACCTCATCCGTCATTTAATGGGAAAGCAAAAGAAAATCCACTGGGACCATGAGAAAGACTTTGGGGGAGACCAGGCTGCTCACTAATTGCCAGAGGCCAAACTGTTCCACTCACCTTTTCTGAACTCTGCAAGAAGTGTGCTGGAGGGTGCAGAAACATGAGGATAACAGCCTTTTCATCAGTGCCAGGAAGCTGCTTCAGCCCTGACAAAAGACAGTTCTGCTAAAGTCCCTCAGCTCCACCCTAAAGATGCTGCTCGTTCAACCCCTTCTTCCTCTCCCCATTTAAAGGCTCTTTGGCCCTGCTGGGAGCTAATCTCTGACCTCACATCTTTTAAATCTCTCATGCGGACAAAACAAAATGCCTCAGAGCCTTTCATTAAAAGCAGTGGCCAAGAAAGGCAGGCTCTCTGTTCATGGAAGGGCTGCCCACCGGACTCTGCTTGCATCCCTCTGGATGAGGAGAAATGGGGAAATCCAGCTTGTTTGAGCTCAGTGGATTTCCTGCCCGCATCTGGTCTGGTGATCAGAACCAGGCCAAGCTGAGTTTTTGTTTGGCTTCGGTTTTGTGTCATTTGTAGACTTCTGTCTTTAAGACGGGCCACGTTCTTTCTTTAACTGAGAATGAAATCTGGACAAATAAATGACTTGAAAACCACACAGTTCTAGTGCAACTTGTGCAGGCTCGGCCAAATGGCATGCCATCGTAATTTGTGCAAATTCGGATATGTAAAACTGGCTGCTTTACTCAAATCGCACTGCAGCCACGTGGCTTTCCACAGTTTGCCTAGATATCATTCACCCTGAAAAATGAGAATAATGCAGTCTGTCCTAAAGTCTGTAGGCTGCCCTAACTTCCAGTTCACCAAGATGGCACAGAAATGGGAAGAACTGGGTTCTTCTAGATGTCCAGAGGCCTGGGAATAGGTTTGATCGGGCAGAAAAAGTGAGCAGTCAACAAGAACAACCTGCGTGCTGCTTTTGTGCCTATTGACGGGATGCAAAAACTGATGTGCTTGAAAATGGAGAGCTTTGTGGATACCCTGGGCTAACAGAAAGATGAAAAAGTGGGCATTTGCTTGTCCTGAAGCAAAAATCACAAAACCATACAGTGGGCACATTTCAAAAAGGCAAGATCCACTGGCGAAGACAACAATGCCTTTAAAGGCAGAAGAGGAGGAGGAAGATCTCTGTGTGATAGATCCATTCCATCAAGAAAGCCACATTCCTGAGTTTCCAATTGCTGAGCAGGGCTGTCAAGGACAAAACATTCTGGATGGTGCTTGTTCATAGGGTCACCATAAATCAGAGGCAAATTGGTGGCGCAGGACAGCAATCTGGGTGTTAGGGTTGGGTTAAGCTTCAGGTTGGGATTAGGGTTAGGAAATCCAGAGCTGCTCTGCACATCCAGGGGACAAGAACCAGTCTCTACCAGACACAAACAATGTCAGTGAGAGATACCCTGAGTGCGGCCTTTGTGCATGTTGTCTGAATGTATAGGGATTATATTTGCATAGTAGGGTTAGCATTTAGTTTCAAGATAGATTTTAGCGAACCTGAGATTCTGGGCATGCACGTGGGTCTAGACTGGCCTCTGATGGGCAAACAAAGTGAGTGGTCCGCAAGAAAACCCTGAATGCTACCTTACGCTTCTTGTCGGAATGCAGAGGTATCATGCTTCAGGATTAGGGTTATGCCTGAAAACCAAGAGTGCTACTGTGGCCGCGTCCAGAATGGTGATGCATCCTAATTCACTTGAGACAATCCTCTACTGGAAGGCGTCCTCTTTTGAAGGGTTGTCCCATCTAACGCTTCTGAAAAGATTAGGAGGCGAGAAACGCAAGCAAAGGCTAACATTGCCCATCAACCGGGAGCAGCAGTGAACAGAAAGCCAGTGTGGATCAATGTACGGAATGTTGGACCAGGATGGGATACAGATCTGGGCTGCACTCCCTACTTAGCTGGAAACTGGGAGGATGCTTTGGATTAGTCACTGTCAGCCTAACCTTCCTGACAGAGTCGCTGTGACAGGCAAAGTGGGCCATTCGCTCCTTCCATCATCCTCCCACCGTCCACACACCTAAAGCAGGGCTACATGTACATTGCCTGATCTTAGTCATGCAAATATCAACTCCAAAGCACTATTAATCTGATCAGCTGCCATGATGGTTGCAAAAAGAACAACGATGTAGCATTCTTACCCATGGACAAAGCACCCATCGCAGCAATGCCACGTTTTACACACAACCATTTCCAAAAAAGCAGACACGCAAACGGATTCCAGTCTGTTTCCAATGCGGCCTTCAACACAGAATAAACTGCAAGTGACTGATCAGATTGGCTACCATTTGCTGATTTTTCTTGCATAGGGCACTCCCAGGCACAATGAAGGAAGACAGAGAAGAACTATTCTGAATTATGCGAGATGTTTGCCTTAAAATGGGTCTCCATCCCAGAGAGACCTCTTGGCAGAGCACCACACATGCCACTGGGGAATGATCTTAAATCCATTCTGTGTGCAGCAAACCAGAACACAGTCTCGTGGTTTGCATTACCAAAAGGGCCCACAACACGGAAAACATGCATTTCCAAATATTTTGGGGGGAAGCCTGATCCACAGGGCTTTGGTTATTGCTTCTCTAAAGAATCCCGATTGTCATTTAAGACAATTTTGGTTTCATAGCTTGGATGTAAGCCAGGAACGGGAAACCTCTTTCAGCCCTGGGCCAAACTCCATGTTGGAGAAGCTCTTGGGAGCTGCATTCCAGTGGTGGGTGGGGCTGAAGGAAGGGGAGCAGCAAAAGGAATTGGGTGAGAAAACCGTAACCTCTTTTAGCATCACTCTCTGACCACCTATAACTGAGCCATTTCACGTTTTAAGAAGCAGGGGGCAGGGAACTATACACAAGCTGGGGAACTGCCACAACTGGAGGCTGGGGAAAGGGGGTGGGCTTTTGTGGCATCCCAGAGATGGGCTGGGGCTCCAACAGGGCTGCTGCAAGGAGCGCCACCCTTCCTCATTGGATGCATGCAGAGGACTAGTAACATGGCATATGAGCTGTGAAGCAGAGGCGCAAAGAGCCACGGCCACCGCTAGGCGGTGTCAGGGCCTCCTTACCAAACAGCAAGAATGAATCCCCAGGACCCGCAGGGAAGACTGAGTCTCCTTGAACCCCAGCAGTTTCATGGAACGATCACTCAGGCCCCCTGCAGTGACTTACGACAGCATGCGACTGGGCAGTGGTCTGCACCGCCAACTACAAGCTTTTAGAACATGCACAGAGTGTTTTATAGTTTCTGAATCACATGGCCCAGCAGTTGGGCAGTTGTTGACAAAACAAGGTGAATGCTGCCAGAAGAAGCTGAGAGATCTGCAGAGGGGACTCAAATTTGATTGCAGGATATTAACATAACCAGGATTGTTGTGAGTCTTGGCATGCAGCCTGAGCCATTCTTACTGATCAGCAAAACAATCGCTTGGGGAAACCATCCATTCCCACTTCTTAAAGTAGCAGCAAATGCCCAAAAGTAACCTGGCTTGGAATTGTTTTGGGTGCTTCCTGAGAAAGGGGTGCAGGCAGTTTATAACACAAAGATACATAACATCCCTTTTCTGCCAGGATTTAGAAGAAGTTTCCCAACAGCAGCAAAGATTATGGCAGCCCCGTTTTCTCTTCCTCTTCCCAGTGGCAGGATTTCAAGAGACCAGTTGCCAAAGTGCATTAGGCCCCGGCAGCAGTGTCCTCTCCCTCCTACCCCCACAACACAAAAGGGTTGGGGGAACCCCGCACTGGAAAGAAAATCCAGGGTTTGTTCTGGAATACACAAAGGTGACTTGCACTAGGCCTGCAGACAACCTGACACCAGAAAGGAATCACCGTCCCTCTGTCCAAGCCACCCCGGCCCACCTTGCCCAGCAGCTTCACAGGAAGCATTTCACCGATTTCCCTTTGATGTTTGGTTTTCAGCCAATTACCTTGCCTGCGGCATAGTCCGTTGATAGCTTTGTTTCAGCAGTAACCTGTTATCAATCCAGCCAATAGCCACAAATCATGGTGGGTTTGTGCCCAAATGCATCCCTCCTGCCATATTTTGGAGCTTGGCTAATGTTAAGTTCAGCTTAGGAGGTGCCTGAAAACATTAAGTGTCTCCAAAGGCTGAACAGAAATGGCATTTCATTTCCCAGCTCCTGGTGTTTGGCCTTGTCTTGAGCAAGGCCATCATTCATCTTGTGTCACTTTCAGCGGCCCGAATGCTTTCCGCACTGTTTGTTTGTAGAGCTTTGTCTCCATAAAGCCATTAAGGAAGACAATGGGTTGAGAGCGCCTTGGAAAGCCACACAGGAGATTGGTTTTGAGGTCAGGGCAGATAAATAACCAACCTGGGTATCTTCCATGCTCACAATACACATAGCTTGTTTGCTTGCCTTGGAGACCTTTGCCCTGTGAAAGACACGCCAAAGACGACTGCCTGGAATGCAGCTGGGCAAGTTACTAGAAAGAGTTTATAGCCAGAACTGAACAGACATATCAGTGGAGTGTTTGCTCATGTCCGGGATTTGTTAGAAAGTGGCTGGAGCGCAATGGCACTTGCGGGAGGGAGGAAGGGAAAAGCTAGAAATTCTAAGATCCTTATTTAAGAAGTGATTGAGAAAACAGAATATATACCAGTCTGGTTCTCAAAAATGATTCCAGTGCATTTTTAAAGCCTGCTCCATCTCATAACACCAGTACACAGGGTTCCCCCAACGAAGCTAGATGGCAGGTGATTCAGGGCTGAGCAACAAAATTGCTCCGTGTAATACATAGCTATGCTGGAATATGCCACCCATAGGATTTGCAATGGCCAGGACCAGCATCAAAGCTAGGTATAGTTGGGTACCTCCTCAGGGATCTCTGAAGGGGATCCACAGACAAGACTCCCCTAGTTCTGTTTCACCATTGCAACCTGTCCATTCATCTGCCTCCACCCAGAAAATGGTGACAAAAGATGAAGGAAGAACTGTAAATGCCATCACCTGCTTCTTCCCGGGCTCTTTGCCTCTCCACACTAATGAGAAAGAGGAGAAAGAGCAACTAGCGACAGTGGCAGTGAGAAGGGAGACTCTCTAAAGAAGGGAGGGTCCATGGAGGGTTCCTTTCCCAAGGGTCCTTAACACCTAGAGCTGCCACTGGCCCAGGTAACCGACTTGGATGGATTAGATCCATTAAAGAGGATTAGATCCATTCACGGAGGAGAAGAGTCTCAACTGATACTAATTATACAAGTTGTATGTTTCCTCTAGGAACAGAGCAGCATAATCCTGAATACCTGTTGCACCCTCAAAGCCCACCTGTGAGCTTCCTATGGGTAGCTGGTTGGTCACTATGGGAGATATGATGCTGGAATAGACTGGCATTTATTCTCATGTCTCTAAGTTTGTTTTCTCAACATTCAGGCAAAGCTCCAAGACATCACAGACAAGAACCTAAGAAGAGCCCTGGCAGACCAGACCAGACCAGACCAAGCCTTCATCTAATCCAGCATTCTGTTCACACAGTGACCAACCAGCTGCCCACTGAAATGGACAACAAAGGCATTAATGCAAGTCCACCCTCCCACCCAAGTTCCCCAGCAATTGGTGAAGTGATGTTTCTGATAGTGGGGGTAGCATAGGCACATCAGGATTCAATCATTCATTCATTTTTGTATTTGTAAGCCACCAAATAGTCCAAAAAGGCTCTCTAGGTGGTGTACAACAAGCAGAAAATTATAAATGCTCAACAAAACATTGGCCTTTACCCACCATGAATTTGTCCAATCCCCTCTAAAGCCATCATGATTTGTGGCCATCACTACCTCTTGTGGAAGTAAATTCCACAGTACACTTATGCACTGAGAGAACAGCCAACTGCCCACTCTAACCAGACAGTCTATCCCAAGGAAGTTGCTACCTGAACCTCAGTCAGATCCAGTCTTGTCTATACCAAGGTTGTTGAATCTCTTTCAGATTGAGGGATGAAGTCTACTTTGGAGGCGCTGTCCAGGGATGCATCCCAGTTCTGGGCAGGGCCTGAGGCAAAAGAGGCAGGACCACGTGACCGAACACCCCCCCCCCCCAGCATCTATGACCTTAAAGTGTGCACTGCTAAGTAATGAAGTCTTGGGAGAGGCATTTCCATTTTCTAGAATGGAGAAAAAAGAGCTACACAGAAGCTGTGAAACTGCCAAATGACTGGAGCTCAGGGTGCAGGGACAGGGGAAGTGGGCAAGCCACATGAGGAGGCCAGGAGGACCAGGCTGGAAGTCCAGGTGGGCTGCACTGGGAGGCTTTACACCCCTACTGACTATCAATGGTAGCTCCTTAGGGTTCTAGGCAGGAATGTTTCCTGGAGGTAGCAGGGACTGAACCATCAGCCAGCAAAAATGGGTCATTAACTACCTCTTGCCCAGCTACCAATCCCAATCTTCCAGAGAATTCCAAAAATCTCCAGCAACATCCATCATTTGCAGGCACTACATAGCCCCCACTTGGCTGTTTGGACCACCAACACCCTGGCTGCACCTGAGTGGCCACTCCAGAGTCACGTGCTCCTAATCTTGTGAAATAAAAAGGTGAGTCCCTTTCCCCAACATCGCTGAAGGAGCTTATCTCAGGCTTTCTAAGCTCTTTTAATGCAGCAAAGTGGTGCAGCCCCAACTGCTCTCTCCGTTCATCATTTGTTAAGCAAACACTCCCAAATCCCTGCCAATAAATGCGATTAGCAGAGACATCTCTAATTCCACCCCACTCTCCATTCTGACATTTTGTTTTTAATCAACGTGACCGGCTGCAGCGAGGGCCGGAAAGAAATGGGGGCATGGGAAGACAGCACATGATGGCTTGGCAGCAGGACAGGAGGTACCTGAGGACGCGTCTTCAGGGCAGCTGCTCATGCAGCCCCAGAGACAGAGCTTCCACAACCGGAGGGGAGGAAGCCTTCCTAAGATGGGTGGGGAACTGTTCCTTCCAGGCATCTTTGCCCTGACAGCAGGGAGTCTGCCTGGCTTGCATCATAGGAGCCTCTCATACAGCCAGGACCGGGACCTCTTCCAGCTGAAGGCTGAGGTCCATTTCAGGCTTGCTCTCAGGGGCTCCTTTCTCATGGTGGAAGGGCCAAAGACTAAAGCAAGCAGCAGGACCAAAATGGCAGAAGTCATCGCGTATTTTAGTTTAAAGCTCTCCGTGACAGTAACTAAATCTTAAAAGTGGGAGGAACTGCCTAAAGGCTAGGAATGCAACAGTCAGTCAGTGTTTAGGGGAGAGAGAGAGAGAGAGAGAGAGAGAGGGAGGGAGGGAGGGAGGGAGGGAGGGACCAGGCAAAGGTATGTGGCTTTCTGGGCTACCCTGGTGGGCCAGCTTGGGACCCCAGGAGGTGATAAATGTGGCCCCTGGGCTGGAGGTTATGCACCCCTGCAGCTTCCAGAAATCATATTTCTTTTCTTCTTTTGAAGAAAGATCTCACCCTGGCTCTGAGTCTTCCCTTTTTGGGCTTTTCTGCGTGAGGGTGTTAGTATGCTATACTGACTTTCAGTATTATTGTATAAACAGTGTATCCTTTCCTGTGTTTCTGATATGTAACTTCTATGTAGCCTTTCCTGATTTTCTGATACGCAAGTTCTAGGTGGTACTGTGGTACAGTACTTGCGAATATACACATGGAAAAAAGAATTTTCCTTTGTTTTCTTAAATAATGTTGCATTTTCCCTGCTCTGAAATAACTTGCTGAAAGTGCCCTGTAAAAACAGAAGCAAAACTGGAGGCTAAAGGATCCAGGGACAACTCTAAGTAGGGAATCATGATTGCACAATAAATGCCTCATGTAGGAAGGCAGGCAGGCAACCTCTCTTTCTCCTTACATTGTTTTCAGTGTTTTCTTAGGGCCCCCTGTAGACCCTAAGACAGAGATAGACATCTTGTGACCTTCCAGATGCTTTTGCCTACAACTCCCATCAGCCTTAGCCAGCATCATCAATGGTGTGAGATTATGGGAGTTGTAGCTTCTAGTATTTATTATATTTCTATGCCACCCAAAGCTGAAGCTGTCTAGATGTTTTGGCATACCAGTTGCCTTCCCCTACTTTAAGGAACCAGTTTAACCACATCCTCTCTCTTCCAGGTAACTCTGGGAAATGTGTTTCTGACAGCAGTGAATTCTTGGCAATTCTTGAACTACAGCATAAAGCAGACATGAGACAGGAGATTCATGACCAGGTCTCCCAACTTTAAAAGAAAACTTAGAAGTAGCTTCAGGATGGGTGGGTGGGGGGGGGGGGATCTGATTTTGCTATCTATTGGTCAATTGGGATGTAGTAGTCAAGCTACAATAATGGAAAGCAAGCAAACTACAAGAAAAAAGATGATATATAGTATGCAACCCTAAGAACGATTTTAATTGTTGAATCTAACTATCAAGAGGCTTAATTAATAACAATGTTCCAGGATTTAACTATTGACAAAATATCATCAGTATTGACTCCATCAAAATTGAAACACACAGCAAATGTGATTTGCTCGGAAATGCTCTTATTAAAGGAGAAAGACCAAGTATTGTTTTGCACCTTTCTAAAAATAAGATTTTAAAAGCATTGATGCAAGAGATTTAGTTTCATTTTTGGATTCTGTTTCAGTAAAAAAATCATCTGCATGACTGCCATTTTTTGAAAGACATCTTTTATCACCATTGATAGCATAGCATTACCTCTAGCCAAAAGGAAGGTTCTACCTCCCTTCTGTCATTTGGACTGGAGGAGCATTCCTTCACTTACTCCTCCAAAGGGCCCAAAGACTCACCTAGTCCAGTCTCCTGCGTGAGGCCAGACCCTCAAGTGCTGAGCATGCACCAGATTCAGTGCTGACATCCAAGGCAGCGATTTTTTGATATACACTTTTTCCTCAGAGAAAGAAAGAGAACAAAAAGGACTAGGCTTTTTGAGGCAGGTTCCCCATTGCTGTACCTGCAGAGGTGAACTTGTTCAAGCAAGCTCTATGAAGCCAGAGTTGTAAAGGCAAGTTCAAAGATAATGAGATGCCTTGGATGAGCAAAGACCCATGGTTCAAGAATCTTAAGCTGTTTGTGAGTACATGTCCCACACTAGAGACCTTCAAGAAGAAATTGGACAGCCATCTGAGTGGGGTGGTGTAACATGGTGTCCTGCAACAGCAGGGGGTTGGACTTGATGGCCTTCATGGCCCCTTCCAGCTCTACTATTCTGTGATTCTATGTAAGTGACCAGACTTGCTGGTTCCTGTCACTTGCTCAATTGTTTAGAGTTAAACAACCCAGCATTTTAATCCAACAATAAACCTCACATTAACAGTTTAATGCCAAACTACCCTGAGTGTTGTGCCGGCACATCATGACAAGAACCCAGGTGTTTCTGAAAGCTAACTGAAATCGGAAGTGGTATGAGGGAGAGAGGCACCATACTGTGCAGCCACACAAATTCCTGGACTGTTTCAAGAACCGGCCACTGGCATTATATTCAAAGGAAGGCCAGTGCTTTAATTCTGCATCTGCACTTGAGCTGTGGTTGAGGTTCGGCTCTCCTGAGCTGCTGCAGACATGGGCTCATGAATAACCTGCGAGTGCCACAGGATTAGATGCTACAACACTGCTGGAACTAAGCACCAGTAGACCAAATCCATATTCTGGATGCGAGCTCAGGTCATGAGTGGCAACAGAAAACAAGCCAAGCTGGGGCCACTGAGTCACAAGAGGGAAGCATCAGCCTATTCAGGGCAGGCCTACAGAATCCTTAAGGGGCATGAAAGCACCCAGAACAGCCCAGTGAAGACTGAGCAACCACAACAGCTACGGCATGATGAGTCTCACCTGGAAAAGATACAACAGAAAGCCAGCAGTGGGAGGGGATGTGGGGGCAGGAAGGGCAGAAAGAAATGTCCCAGAGAAGGATATGGCTTGCTGGCAGGAACCCTGAGCAGAATTACTCCTGTTAGAGATGAAGAAGATATGCTGCAACATTTTGTTGGTAGATACATTGGTAAATACGTATTTTTATATTTCTGCTGCTTCATTTTCCATAGACGAAGCTATGTGAAGTATTAGCTTTCTTTAAACAAACCGAACCATCAATCAACCAACAAACCCTGTATCCCCGTGACCTCACTGACGGTAACAATGCATAGGAAAAGTGCAAATACCCATATGGGATACAGTTCCCAGAATTAGAATCCGATTCACCTGATCGTTAGTTCCAAGATCACAAGCCATTGCCTCTTGGCAGACCATATCACTTCCCCTCAGAATGAACTGGCCAAGCAGGGAGATGGAAAGCATCAACATTGCTTTCAGACTACTAGAAGCTCTTCCTCTCTAGCGCAGAATTCTACTTACTGGCTACCTCCAGAGATGCATTGCGGCTGACCGATATTTCTGCTGCTTCATTTTCCATAGACGAAGCTATGTGAAGTATTAGCTTTCTTTAAACAAACCGAACCATCAATCAACCAACAAACCCTGTATCCCCGTGACCTCACTGACGGTAACAATGCATAGGAAAAGTGCAAATACCCATATGGGATACAGTTCCCAGAATTAGAATCCGATTCACCTGATCGTTAGTTCCAAGATCACAAGCCATTGCCTCTTGGCAGACCATATCACTTCCCCTCAGAATGAACTGGCCAAGCAGGGAGATGGAAAGCATCAACATTGCTTTCAGACTACTAGAAGCTCTTCCTCTCTAGCGCAGAATTCTACTTACTGGCTACCTCCAGAGATGCATTGCGGCTGACCGCTTCACCCAGGTAGTTCCGGGCTACGCAGATGTACACGCCTTCATCAGGTTTGCTTCTCCGCCCGTGCACGATGCGCAGAAAGAAAAGGGAGCCGCTGGGCAGCAACATGCGATGAGACCGAGGGTCTTCTTTGTCCGTTTCCACACGTTCCCCATCCTTGTACCACTCAATGATAGGAGTGGGCCGTCCCTCCGCTTTGCAGTTCAATGTTGCCGGTTCCCCTTTGGACACAATGAGGTCAGAGGGATGCTCTATGATCCTTGGAGAGAAATCCTCAAGACGAGGCCGAGAACCTAAGGTGGGAGAAGGAAAGAGAAGAGGATTTATAGAGTGCAGCACACCAAAGGTCAACTGCAAAGCTAAAAAGGAGGACAAGATAGCAAACTGTCAGCCAAGTCGATAGTGGCTAGGGATGTATAAGTCATTAGCTTCCGTTCAGTTTTGAACAGGAATTCTCCAGTTTGTGCCTTTGAGTCAAAATGCAGTTTTCAACACAATCTGCTACTGAAGTCCATATATTTGCAAGTTTGTAATATGATTGGTGGGTTGCCCACAATTATTCAACAGCTTGCATACATTCAAAAAATGCACATAAAACAAATGCATACTTTTGAAGAATCCACAGAAACATGCTTTAATCAATGAAATAATGCCTGCATTTCAAAAATGTACTAACTTGATGCATACCGTTGGAAAATAAGCTTGAAATAACACGCATGTGCATAAATAAAAATGTAATGTGGACTTGCTTGCGATGTAATGCAAACTCAAGTCAAAATAAGCATCATGACTGAAGGCAAAGGATTTCAGCTGTGCTCGAGTTTTGCAGCTTCAGAAATTCCTAACTATGGCTTAGTTAAGAGCATAAGAAGAGCCCACGCTGGATCAAACTAAGGTGCATCTATTTTTTTTATTGGATTTACCCAATTAGCCATAGGCTCTCTGGGTAGCTTCCAATATAATCAATAGCACAATATAATACAGTAAAATCAACAAGTACAATAAAACCAATCATAATAAAACAATAATAACCAACTAATATAAATAAGTAATTAATGATAATTTTAACAATAAATTAAATAGAATAAGATGAATAAATTGAGAAGATAAACTGAGAACATGAAGCTAATTAAACAGCCAATACTACAAAACAAATTATACATGTTGTCATGTTACCATCATCCCACCTGCCACTCCTACCATGGCCATCTCCTGGCCTGGCATAGGACCCCCTCAGGGAGCCCTGCTTCTGCTTGCCCCCTGCACCCTTTGCTTGCCTGCGCTCTGCTACCCTCGCTTGAGTCTGAGAACCATGGTCCCTTGGTGAAGACAAAGTCTCTGGGGAAGAGAGTCCCCAGGTAACCTGGGCCACTACGAAGGGATGCAGCCAAGGGACAAAGCCCTTGTCCCATCACCCTTCACGCATCACCTGTTGGTGCCACCAATGGCTGAGTGCGGCTTTATAAGCCTCAGGGGCCACTGCCCCCCTCTGCTTCCTCCTGGGCCCCTCTGGCCTCTCTAGCCCTGCCTCCCTCCCTCTCCACTCCTCCTGCCCCTCAGTCCTCTGCCCAAGCTCCTACCTTGCCTTTGCAAGTTCCCTGGCCACTCTCTCTGCACTTCTCTGGCCTCTGCTGCTCCCACCAAGATCCAAAACCAAACCTGCCCCCTCAAAATCACGGGGATCGGAGCACCCCATCCTGATTCACCACAGCAATGTGATGTTGATATGGTGGATACAGTAATAAAGCTTCCAATCAGCAAGACAAGAGAAGGCCAAACCAAATCATCTTTATTCTAGTCCTCCAACCATGCAACCAACCGTCCCATCAATATTACCAATCCATCATCTTCAGCAGCCAACCATCTCGATCGTAATACAACTCCAACTGACTAGATCTTAACACAGCCCAGCATATCACTTACCAACCACCTACATTCAACACATTCCACAATATATTCCGTCACACCTCTCATTCACCGATCCTCCATCACCACGTGCACAGTCCATCCACCACATTATAGCCCAACAAGACCATCTCCAGATGAAGCCCACTTGCGCATTCCTGAAAATCAGTTTCCCCAACCTGAAAGGGGGAAAACCCTTCTCAAAATAAGGAAGGAAGGAAGGAAGGAAGGAAGGAAGGAAGGAAGGAAGGAAGGAAGGAAAGAGTGAGCCTCCGAGGAGCCACCAAAGGGCCCATTTGGCATCATCCCTTGGCAGCTGCCCAGAACTCCTGCCCAAGGGAACTGCCCCTGGGGCCAGCCAGCTGAAATAGGCTCTCACCAAGGCTGTTTGCACCCCTCCCAGGTCCATGCCTCTATGCTCCACAACACAGGTGAGGAGCCTGCACCCCCACGGGCCCCTCTGAGTCCTCTCATAACTCAGTTGGGCCGCTGGCAGAGCTGGGCAAGGCCACAAGAGAATCACGAGGGGAGTCCGGGAAGCCTGCAGTGGAGTGGTGTGGGGCAGCTGGACAGGTGCAAAGAGAGCACCCCTCCTGCATCTAGTCCACCATTCTGTTCCCAGAGTGCCCAGCCAGATGTGCATTGGCAGTCCGCCAGCAGGATATGAATACAAGAGCCCCCATCTCTAGCAATTGGGATTCAGAGGCATATAACTTGGATTATGGATTTAGAATATACCCACATTTCATCTAGCTGCATCCTGATGAAGTCCTTCTGTGTTTTTGCATAGAGCTGACCCCTGGAGGGGTAGTTAAAGTCCCATAAGCTGACCCTTGACAAAACTGGTTTATACAAATCTATGAAGTATTTGGGATGTCATGAACCCCCTAAAGTTTCTTTGCAAGTAGCCAGATCAAATCAACCTGGTGGCATGCAGGCAAAACTTACCTTATACAGAAAAAGGGACCACTCCTAATTCCAGGCTGCCTGTGATGCATCCAGGCGCCTCCCTTGGGTTTGTCACATAGAGAAATGAATCTTTTCAGAAGCGGCCCTCAGAAAGACAAATTATGCTCCAGGCAGCTCTATAAACTGGGAAGGTAAAGAGTCGCGTGGAATTAATCCTTTTAATTATCTGCTACAGCCTCTGGGAACTACCCAAATTCATTTTCAGCACCTTAGACAGAGCAGCTCAAAGCCCACTCCCTGGTTTTGCACCAGATGTTCTTCCTCTGATGCCTCCCCATTGCCTTGTGCCAGAAAAGACAAACGGACCTGTTCTGGCTCTGTCTAAACGCTGTGCATCAAGTTACTTGGGAGAGGAGGGGGAAGCACAGCACAGGTGGATTCTTGGAAGATGTACCCGTACGCTGAGAGAATTACAGAAATCGGAATTACAGAAGGGATGGTATTTGCCCCACGCCTGTGATGCTGGCCTTCCAAACGTCGCCCCAGTGAACTCTTCAGGAAGGTTCAAGAGGTCGGTGAACCTGACCTCAGAGAGTCAAACGGAGTTTTCCCAAGAGTCACAAAGAAAGAAAAGGTAAACTCTGTTGGGGCAGTGAAAAGCCAACCAAAGGCAAAGGTGCTATTCAGTGAAAAAACGGCTGATTAACTGTAGGAGTTTGCCTTGATCAATTAGAAATGTCACATGGCTGTCAAAGGAGGAAGTGGGGGAAACATACTTTGTTTTTGGTTGATGAACCAGTGTACCAAAGCAAGCACCAACTCAGAAAAAGATATTCCCTCCTTTATAAAAGAAACCAAGGAAGGCCTCGTCTAAAATACATATCAATGCATGAAGAATGAATGAATGAGAACATGCTGGCCATCCAGAAACTAATGTAACTTAATATCTAATGTAACTTAACACTTAGAGCAGTTATGAATGGAATTTGGACTAGCCTTGGATAGGGCTCATAGCCTGTTAGGTTGAAAAAATTAACCCTTTAAAATAATTAGCACTTTGGCACTGTTAGAAACGATCAAACAACTTAAAGCCAAGTAATAGGATCGACTAAGGACTTACGAAGAGCCAAGGGTCAGCAAGGGTCCATCTGGTCCAGCATTCCCATCACAAGTGGCCTACCAGCTGCCCATGGGGTACCAAGAGCAGGACAGGTGTGCAACAGCACTGTCCTGCCCAAACTCCCCAGCAGCTGGTGCACGTACCCATACTGCCTAGGGCTAGGCTATCAGCCACAGCACATAGCCATTAGGGCTGGGAGCACTTATGGTCTCCTTCTCCATGAATTGGCCCAATCACTTTTTAAAGCCACTGAAATTCGTAACCATCACTATGCCTTGTGGAAGCAAATTTCACAGCTTAACTATGTGCTGCATTCCAGTTCTGGGCACAGCTTAAGGCAAAAGGGGCAGGACCAACCTACCAAAAACCTCCTAGCATTTATGAGCTTACAGCTTTTATTACGGCTACTTATGGGAGGCATTCCACTTTATAGAATGGAGAGAGAAACGACACAAAAGCTGTGGAACTACCAAATGATTGGTGCTCAGGGAAAGCATCTGCAGGGCCACAACTCCCCTCCCTGGAGGGCCACAAGTTACCCCACCCTGCTAGTGAGAAACATGCCACGCTGGATATTTGGCATGATCAAGAGACAGAAAGGAGGAACTCTGTCTGATGCAGAGCGCTAGCAAGGCCAGTCTGGCAGCTTGCATTTGTGTTTGCCCATGGAAGCGCATGGCTTCCATATTGCATCTTTGGGGAGAAAAATGGAATGAGCTCCAATGGAAGGTGTCACTGCATTCCTTTCCCTTTCCACCAGAGCCTTCTGTTGTCCAGGGCAAAAAAGATATTTGCCATATCATAAGAGGAGAGGAAGGGAATCCTGCTGATGAGGGAGAACTTTGGCAGGAGGAGAAGCAACAGAGCACTCAACAGCACAGAGACCCATGCTCTCTACCTTTCCATTCATAGGAACCCTGCCATGCTGGATTTCTAGCTGAGATGCAACTCTGTATAAAGCTGCCTTCTACAGAATGAAACCATTGCCCCATCTGAAAAGCTGCTGCGTGGACTGGCAGCAGCTGTGCAAGGATTTTGGGCAGGGGTTTTCCTGAGCTGGAGCCACTGGAATGCAAAGCATGTGCTTGTTCCACAGAGCTACAGCCGTTCCTCCCAAGCAGAGGAAATTCCATTGCACTACAAGTTCAGCATCCCCCAGTTCTGGCATGGATGTAGCTCCTAATTTCTACAGCAGTGGATCAGAAGATAAGAGCAGCCTTGTTGGATCATCTAGTCCAGCATCCAGTTTCCCACAGTGGGATTCTTAGAGCCATTATGGCCCTAACCGAACCTTCCACCAATTATTTAATTCCTATATACAGTTATCATCTCTAGGTTTTTAAAACACTTCCCAGCATAAAATGCACCAGAAATTATGCCATCTATTCCCAGAACAATCCTGCAAGGCAAGCCAGGTGGAGCAATCTTTAGCAGCCCAAGCCTACCATCCCTGCCTTGATGGATCCTGCAATTTTCACAGGCCCTCCCTGCCGCACACACTGAAGGCCATTCATAGCATTGTCTTCAGAACTGGATAGCCTTATTCCCAAGATCTTCTATGCATCTGGTTACCACTATTAGTAAGACCTGCAGGAAAACCTCTTCCTGCCCTTCCCCAGCAGTGATTAGTCAGATAAACAATATGTGGTGTACATGAAATCAATTAATATGCATTGGAAACACACACACTACACCGCCCAAGGTCAGGATCTCTTTAGCCTTCCAGTACTAATCCAGGCTGCTCTATCTTCATCTTTAAGCACTTAAGAATAGGAGGCTCATCTTGAAAACACCTATTAAAGTGTTGATTTTGTAGTTCTTTTGTTTGCTGCCAATTAATTTGTTTATATATATATATTTCAGATCATCCAGGGAACACTTGTTATTGGCCAGCTGATAAACTGAATGAAGGAATAAAGCATTAGAGCAAATACTCCAAAGAGCCAACAACTGAGACCCTAACCTGGAGTTTGAACGCCAACAGCAACCTTTCTCCTGTAATGGTTATGGAAAGGAACGTAAGGCTCCATCCTATATTCATGTGAAGGTTGTGTCCTGTTTCATGCAGAAATGTGACACCCCCATTGACCCTGACCAAAGCCCAGAAGCCTCTACCCCAGCTGAGCCTGTAAAGAAGGTGACTCCTGCATGAGGTATGAGAGAAGGGTTATCTGCAGGCTTCAAATGATCAATAGTGCTGAAATCCTAAACTCCGATAAGCTCTTGGGATATTGATCTGTTTACCTATCGTAATGATGATGTCATTCTTCTCGAGATCCTCGTTTCTGGGCAGAACAATGGCTTCCTTCGGATTGCTGTTTCTTTTGTCCAACTCATCTTAGGTAGAAAGGAATCCTGGAAACTGACTCTACCACACCGAAGGTTGGCAAATGGTAGATCTGGGTCTACTGGGAAATCTCTGAGTCAACAAAACGACTCTCCCCAAACCCTAAATTATGCTGCCAAACGGAGGAAAGCTTAGAGTAATCAGGAGGGGAGATTTATGTGGAAGTGCTGTGTACTTCATGAAGTTCTGATGTTCAAATTCCTGGGGTCAGAATGCTTTAATTCTAGGTGTAGAATTAGGCTCTAGTGAGTGGATCTTGTGGTCATAATATGAAAACAACGTTGGTACCACAAGCCTGTCCATCCCTGTGTTAACACATGGGGTGAATATAGACTTATAGGATAAATCTGTTTCGCTTTATTTTTGATCAGGATCTGCATGCTGTAATCCAGGTAAACATGGCAGAACAAAGGAAATGGTCAGCCATGGCTGGTGGCTCTCATGCCAGAGCAAAGGTAGAGTCAGAAGCCAGGGAGGACAGAGGAGAAACCAGAGTTAAAGACAGGGGAGGAATAGACATTACCAAGGCACGGTAGGTCCAACTGCAGAGTCAGGGACAGACAAGAGTCAGATGCCCAATGAGATGTGGTAGGAGAGGAAGCAAAGACAGGGTCAGGAATAGCCGAGAGGCAGATACATGGCAAGGCATGGCAGAGGTAAAGACAGAGTCAAGAACAAGTAAGGATCAGATACCAACAGGACATGGCAGGTCCAGAGGCCATGCCAGGAGCAAGCAAGGATCAGACACCTGGCAAAGGTGTGGCAGGACCAGAGAAAGGCAGAATCAGCAAACAGGCATGAGCGAAGGCATGGCAGGAGGTGTTGCAGAACTCAAGGCAGAAGCCAGATCAGGAACACAAAGTGTGTCATCACAAAACCCCATAATGCTGTGGAAAAACTAGGCAGGCTTTTATAGTACTTCCTGTGCCTTCCAGCTGGTCCCTAGGATTGTAGCAGTTCCAATCCCTACAAGCACCTATAGGCATGGTATCCACCCCGCAGTTTGGTGAACCAGGTCTAGGTAGCCACCAGGAAGTTGCACTGCTCTGCAGGCCCCAACAAGGTTGCTCCCCCCGGTCTAGTCAGCTGTTAGGTCCTTTCTGGATTTACTGGCAGGTCTCCTTAGCCATCCACCCACTGGTCTCATGCCAAGATGGACAGAGAAATTGTCTTGACATTTCAGGTGGAGAGGTTTGTTCATCGATGGGAGATGATGCCCAAATTGTCATCTTTCTCCTGATGCCTTCCCAATTCCACCTCTAACCATCCCACAACACACACGCACAACAAATAGTATGTGGTGTTAATAACCCAATCCTCTTTGGCATGCAACTCAGGCCCTGCAATTCAAGAGCTGCCAGAGAGAGGGATGGGGGGGGGGATCCCAGCTGGCCCAGACAGACTTCACTTGCTGCTGCTCTTCTTCCCCCAGGGCAGCCCCCGGACACAGACCTCCAGCTGGAAAGGCTGGGGCTGCAGGGAGGAAAAGTGGCACCCCTCCTTGGTCTGGTCTTTGCCTTTCAAACATTAGCATCTGGGCAAGGCTAAGTATTTCCTCAAAGCATGATTTTTGGGTGGGGGGCATAATGTGGCCAAGGCAACATGCCTTTTGTGGGATGAGGTGGGAAGCCCCGTAAGAAACTGGGAGCAGCATGCCAAGATGCGGATGGAGCAGCAGCTCCTCCAGCCCTCTCAAGGGATGCAGCCCAAGAACTCTGCCACCATTTTCTTCACAATGTTCAAACCAAGCTGCCAAGCCACGTTCTTTCTGTGACCATTGCTATGACCACAATTTCCTGGTGATTTATACCTGCTAAGCAGCTAAGAAAAATCCTACTGGATCTAATTTACCCAACCTTCTAATGGCCACAACAGCCGAGATTGTTGGAAGTTATCATCCAGCACAACTGGAGGGTACCCGGCCATAGAAAGCTAAGCTGGTAGTGCCCTTTTTTTACCTTCATAGTTAATCAGCGGCTTCTGAGAAAGTCCTAGAAGGGCATGAAGACAACAGCTCTCTCCCATTCTTTTTAGGAAACGGTTGTGGCTCAGTGAGACTGCACCAAATTTACAGGCAAAAGGTCCCAGGTTCTCTCCCCAGCACCTCTGAGTAGGGCTGGAAGAGACCCACCTGAAACCTGGAGGGCCACTGCCAGTCACTTTGACGATAATGGGCTAGATGGACAATGGCCCGACTTGACCTAAGACTTCCTTTGTCTTCCACAACTAGTGTCCAGAGCAATACTGAACCTTGGAGATCCATTTAGCTGTCATCCCCAATACCCACTGACAGATATTTGAAAACACATCTTGTGCTACGTGAAAGGTATTTAATCCCATGGCTATCGATACATCTTGCAGCAAGCATTTCTTTCACTTGAATGTGTATTGTTATGATCCTGTTCAAGTGTGTATTTTGACCTGACATCCCATCGACATTCTTGGAGCAGGATTTCGAGAGAAGCCGGCTCCGCCGGGACATTCACTGAACTAGTCATAAGACCAGGGAAGCATGCACAGAAGACGCCTTTTCCAGTTGATGATGAACCGCACAAATGCTTGTGTGAATCCACCCACACTGATGCTTGCAACTTTGCAAGGAGGGCGGGGGCGTGTCTGCTTTTGGTTCCTCATAAATATGCACTCTCTCTGCCAATGAAACCACAGATAAAATTAGCAACCAATCCATAAAATGAATGTTTCACAATTCATCACATTTGTGATATAATATTGAGTTACACTGAAAAATACTGAGAAATATGGGGCTCGCATACCAACATCTTTTCTGTTTGGTGTGTGCCATAGCCATATTTAATTGGGAGGGGAGGGGGAGTTTTAACTGGAGAAAATTAAAACAACTCTGTTTATCTTCATCATCACCTTCATCATACCTCATTAGTTCTAGTCAAATAATACAATTTTGTATGCACACAGGTGATGCCCATGTCAGATTTTCAAATTCCCTCTGGGCCCCTTCCTTATCTCTCTAAATGTTCCTTCTGTACAATTGAGCCTGTTAGCTTCCCTGCCCCTCCTCACAACCCTCTTAAGATGCCAACATGTCTCCCTCTTCACTGCCGAATGAGCAAAGCTATTTCATGCCTGAGAATTTAGCAGAATCTCTCCCTTCACATACTTAAACAAGGCATTGAAGATTACGTTGGGGTGGATTTCCAGGGGTGCCACCTTCAAAACGCCTCTTTCAAAACCCAGCATCAAAACAACCTCTGCGGGTTTGTTGGCAGCACAGAAGGCACGGCACAGGTGCACGACGCCGCACGACAAGTATTTCCTGCAGCACTTCTGGAGACGCGTACTTGAGCCTCCACTAATTTCAAGCGGCACTGAAAGCAGCAATTCACATAGAGATCATTTCTCATGGAGAGGAGCGGTAGGCAAAGGACAAGCCTTCCATCCTGCTAAGTGTAATTATATACAGCAGCTTTGTATCCAAACAGACAAAGAAGGATTAGAGGAAAAGTAGGTAAATCCTATCAAAGTGACGGAGAGTGAGTGGTGCATGGCACATCTAGCCCAAGAGCAAAGCAGGCGAAAACAGTTCCCTTGTCGAAGATGGGGAAAATCCCTGGGGAACATGGGACTCTGCCTTTTCCCATGCTCTGGTGATAACTGAAGATGAATGACACTTGTTCCTCTCTGTATCTCTCTCTCTATCTCTGCAACTACCTCACATGCCAATTAGAAGCAAACATTACCCCCTTGTATCAGTAAGAAGCATGTGAATCCGTAAAATGAACTCACTGAAGTTCTTCAGATTCCACCCTGAGCTCATTACAGCTGTCAGCTTGGGGGCTGTAGTTTATTTATTTGTTCTTTTTGCAGGGAAATTGCTTAGCATTTCAGAAAAGGCACATTTGGGCAGAGATAGTGTGGTATAGTAGTTAGAGTGTTTGAAAAGGATTCAGGAGATCCAGGATGGAGTTCCCATTCAGCCATGAAGCAAAGACCACCATGGGCCTTATATCTGAGTAGTTCTTCAAAGGGTTCCATTGTTTCTCTTCTCATCGGCAGCTATAATAATAATAATAATAATAATAATAATAATAATAATAATAATGAGAAGGAGAAGGAGAAGGAGAAGGAGAAGGAGAAGGAGAAGGAGAAGGAGAAGAAGAAGTGCAAATCAAGTGGGTTTTGCCAGAGAGGAAGGTGCACCAACACCTGTATTCTGTTTGTTTTCATCTCTACACCTAAGAACAGTTGGGGGCAGGGAAACAATTTGCACTGTGACATCCCAGGGAGAGCAAAGGCCTTCCCCTGCTCAGTGCTTTGTGCCAAAACAAAAACAGAAGTGCCAGGAACTCTGATCACATAATCTCCTATGCTGACTGGGGAACACTGGGATTTGTATGAACTTTTTCTAGGATTAAAAAAAAAAAATTCTGTCCAAATATGCCCAGGTTGCCCTCCTTCAGTCTATCACTGCACCACTGCTAAGTTTTAGGTTGTGTTTTGTTTTCCAGCTCTAGTTTGGATTCCAACCACCTAGGTTGCTTTTATTTCACCCTTGTTTTGGTTTTGGATTTGTTTCGCATGCCCAGGGTTAACTTCTGCAAACCTTATGCTTATCCCCCACCCCAACCCCATATCTGCTGAGCAACCTGCCTTCTTGGCTCTGCCTTGGATACATAAGGTGATGATATTTGAAGAATGGAGCCAGGATTCAGACCAAGAATGCTATTTAAAAAAAAAACTGCAGGAAGGTGTCCTTTGCTTCACTTTATAGCATCCTCTCGCATCTTCGCTCTCAGGAGCCAGTATGATAGACTGCAGTGAACATGTCCGAAGCAGCCCACAGAGGAGAGCCGTTCGCCTGCTGCCTGGGAAATTCCTTCCCCAAAAAGCACAGCCTCCGGGTTCCCTTTAAAGGGCACTCAGCGCTCTCTCTCATGTGACATGTATCTGGCAGGTTTGTCATGCCTGCCCCGCGCATCAGTCAGAGTTATCACATCTCCCAGTGGAGAAAGGGAACGATTCCCCCGCAGAGCGCTCACTTTGTCTTTGCCGGTCTGCGGCGCAGCAGCACCATTCACGGAGTCTTGCCTCAGTGGTGTAGATACTTCTGAAATGCAGGAAATTACTTCTATTGTGCAGGCCTATTGTAGAATCCCAGAGGCCCTCATTGCTTAGCATTTCAGAAAGGGAGGCAGGAGAAAACGAGAAGAGGATCTGGGGCAGGGAGAGAAATGCAAAAGTAGAACATACTGTACTACTCTGTACAGCAGTGCTCCCTGCTTTCGGCAGCTAACGTCACATTCCTCTTGGAATAAAGGGCCATTTTTAAAGAAAGCAATAGTATTTTTTTTTACCATAGTAAGGAACGTTTAGCTGGCGTATGGGAAAAGTATTTGCTCTTTCCCATTTGCATATCCCCAGAGACAAATAGCTCACTGTGCCTTCTGAGGTTCAGAACACGTAACAGGAACAAGGAGCAGGAGACAACAGCTCATCTGTGCAGAATATTTCAGTATGGAATACAAGGGGAACCCCCCAAAACCAGGAATTTATTTATTAAAAATCATGCATTTATTTTTACATGTTCAGACTTAAGTCACCTTCAAATTACTCTTTTTGATGCAATGCACCCATAGAGATGTTTTTTTCATTGCTCAAAACAGGTTTCGAACTCATCGATTACGAAGCCTTTTAGTGCTTCTGCCGTTTTCGTTTCACCTCTTCCACATCAGCAGAACGTTTCCCTTTGAGGACTTTTTTCATGCAGAGAAACAAAAAAAAAAAAAAAAAAAGAAGGCCACATGGGGTGAGATGAGGTGCCTAAGGAGGGTGGGGCACAAGGGTCATGCTGCTGAACATTCAGCTGAACAAAATTTCACCACCACTCAGTGTTCTAACAATCAGCCATCACAAAATAAGCAAACGCATTGAATGAGTCTCCAAAGAAACCTCACTGAAGCCTCTCACAACCACCCAGCTGGGTACACCGATGCAGATGGTTCCTAGAACACTCACCTAGCAGGGGAAGCCTGTAGCACAAGGGGCCTGCCCTCCAGAAGAAAAATCCTGGAGTTTTTGGGGTCCCCCTGCTACAGGCTTACTTTTTGATAACCCAGGCTTCTACCCCCACAACTGAGCTTTTCCTTCAGATTGAGATGTTCGGATTGTTTTTGACAGTGGGATTCTCAAAGCATAAAACCCCTGTGCATTTCGAGACTTGTCTTCCTAGACTTCAAATCATTCATTTCATAGATGTGGAACTATAGCTCTCCCAATGCTGCTGGGCTACAGCATTCTACTGTCCCTGGACTATGGAATTCACTGCCAAGGGAAGTAGTTTTGGCCACCAGCTTGGTTGGCTTTCAAAGGAGATTGGGCCGATTCACGGAGGGACGAGGTCATCCATGGCTACCTCCTTTACCAGTGGTGGCACATCTGCCTACACAATGTGCTGAGCAACTTGGACTGGTGGAGGTCTTGTACTCATCCTGCTGGAGGGATCCTGTGGACAGCTGGTTTGCCACCATGTGTATGGAGTGCTGGATTAGATGGACCACTGATCAGACCTAGCATGGCTTTTCTTACCTTCTTAGTCCTGTTGGCTGGAGCTGATGGGACTTGAAGCATTGCAAGCTTGGGTTCCTCTACTTGGTTGGCCCCTTTCTAGTAGGAACAAGCTCTGCTTGTTGATTATGGAAGGGCTCTGCTTCAAATCCTGAGCTGTGATGCACAGATGTGAAAATTCAGGTGTATATTCCCGGGTTCTTAAGGACCTGTAGGACTCCATTCTAGCTGTCCTGTGCTTTGCTGAACTGCCTTGTGGTCAATTCACGCAACTGGTGTGCAAAGCCAGCAGTGTCAGCCCCTGGCAAGATGCGGCAGATTGACATAAGACAGCAGCAGCCAGAAGAGCTGGGGTGCATGGCCATTCTCCCTGCTGGTTGATACCCTGCAGCCCACCGGCTCCCCTGAGCATCCAGGCTCTGCAACATTTTTGTTCTGACACTACAGCAAGAGATAACAGCACGAGGCTTAATTTAGCCACACGTGAGAGCAATTAACAGGATCCTGTTAGGTTGACAAAAGCACCTGCAGAGGTTGGAACATGTTTTATTTGAAAGGAAGATTACTGAAAGCCCTGGCATTGCAAACAAGCAAGGCCATGCTGTTACCAGCTCCGCTTATGCTCCCAACAACCCCTACAGGAGCCACGGGGCTGGAAGTATCGGTCATGATGACTGGGCACAGGCCATGGCCCACGTCTCAGCAGAAGACCCACTGTCAACCCCTGGGGCTCTTGGCCATCCCCCACCCTGCTGTTTAGGGCAAGAGGTGGGTAGCATGAAGAGAAGCATGCAGTAAAAGGGCCGTTTAAGGGCACCTGTGGAAGGCACTTCGGGCAGGTGCTATAGCTGGCCCTGGGAACCAGAGTGCAAAGCTTGGGTGCAGAACCTCTTGCATTTCCTGAATACATGATTTCACCACCAATGTGGTTTTGAAAGGATTGGGAAGGGAAGCAAGATTGGCATGCCAGAGTTATTTGACCACCAAGGGTATAGCAAGATGTTTTGCATTACTATTTACCCACCAAGTTCAGCCACCCCAGCCATATCTGTGTTCCAAGTTCTCAGGCAGAGATTTCTGCCATGTATGGACCCAACCATACGTAAGAAGACAATATGAGAAATGCTGTTTCTCTTTAACTCCCCAAAATATTCGTCTGCCTTCTGGGAAAGAATATCTGGATGCGAAGTGTACTCTAGTGGTTGGAGTACTGGCATGAGACTGGGGAGATCTGGGTTCTAGCCCCCACTTGGCCATGAGACTCCCTTGGGTGACTTTGGCCACCTCATCGACTCTCCGTCTACCCTACCTTACAGGGTTGCTGTGAGGAAAAAATGAAGAGGAGGAGGAAGGCCATATAAATTGCCTTGCAAAATGAAAAAAAGCATGGTCTAAGTCTAATTATTATGAATAATTATTTTTCTTCCCACTGAATACTTTACAAAAAAGCCACACCTTTAACTCCATCCACTCTTCTCTCTGCTATAGAGCACAGGCCATCCTCACGGCGGTAGCGTGTGTCCCAAAATTGTCAACCAAGGTACTTCAGACCTCAGTAGGAAGAAGATTCCCCAGCTCTGCTTGGGATAAATGAACAGTGCAAGAGTCCATCCTCTTAGCAGTTAGCCAATCCTATCCTGAGCTCACAGTCCTCCTTCAGAAGACAGGTACTGCCATGCTGTAGCATTCCAGGCTACATCTTAGTCCATCGCTCTTTGCAAAATCCCCGAGTAGGGCAGGCCCTAGGTTCGGTGTGGCCCTTCAAGCATTTTGGTCACCGTTTGCTACCTGGCCAGCCTGGCCAGTGGCAACAGATGCTGGGAAAATTGTTCATCAGCATCTGGAGGACCACAGTTGCCCAGTCATTGTCCTCAGGGGTCCAACAATGCATCCGACATGGGCTGGGGTCTGCATTCTGCTTGCTCCTGGGCCTTCACTAGCTTTGTCTACAATCCCATGACTTCCAAAGCACAACACGCTTGAATCAGCTACAGCAGTGGGCTGAATCGGGATTAAGTTAGTTATGCTTGAACTTGCATTCAGTGGGAGAAGTCAGTCCTGCCTTCGAGAAGTTCAGTTCACTATGCCAGGCTCTGACACTGTAGCTGCTCTATCTCCTGCTGGCCATGGAAGTTTGCACACAGCTCTTCTCCAGCCAGGATGACATGCTTCTCAGCATTCAGGCAGGTGCCGGGCCCATGCCAGCTAATGGCTCACAGCGCTGCTGGGAGCATGCACCTCGCCACTTGCAAGAACAACAAATATTGATCAGCAGATGGCCAGGAATGCAGGCCAGCAATGACGTCTCAATGCACTTACACAACATGGAATCACCCATCCAGGAGAGGTTAATATGAGAAATGCTATTTCTTTCTAACCCCTCAGAATGTTAAACTCCCTTCTGGGGAAGGGAAGATCCTGGGCTCCCCATCAAAGAGCCATTTTGGGTTCTGATCTGAGGGTTTCTATCTCCCTTACACAGGTATGTGAAATCCAATATCTGCACTTGCCTCTGGCTACTGGAAGGAAACAAAACCCTTCTCTCCAAGCATCCTTCAGACATCTGGCTGCTGGAAGAGGCAAAACAGAGACTTTCTCATCCTCTGATTTATGTGTGTCTCTCCACCATCTGGTCAACAGGGCTCTGTATACTTTTCATGCAGATTTTTTTTAAAAAAATTATGCCAAGAAAACTATGGTAACCAAAAAAATTATTAAATGGCAAGTCATGATGTCCCCACCATTTGGCAGGGTGAGAAAGTCTGCCAGGGCAGACAAATATCACTTAGTATTTAGGGCCGCATCATTTAATCAAGCAGCTACGACCATCCAATTACAAACATTTGATCCTGAAAATGTCCTCCAAATTGATGAAGGGTGGGCATGTGTGAGTGTATACGGGGTGCACAGCGTGCCTATAAACATGGTATTACATCTCCTGCCCCCATTAATCCATTAATAGGTCATCTGTCCCAAGGTGTGTTCTGAAGGTGCCTGACAAAGCAATCTAGCTGAACTGAAGCAGGGCCAAGCCTGATGAGGGACTGTGTGAGAATCCTGTGGATGTTGCCTAGAATTCCTTGGTAGAAAGGAGTATACAAGAAACAAAGCAGCTAATTTAAGGGTTTGGTTATTTAAAGTAGAGGCTGCTGCAACTCAAGGGCAGAGCACCTGGCTTATTTACAGAAGGCCCCGCATACAATCCCTTGCATCTCCAGGTAAAAAGATTAGGTTGTAAGTGTTGGGAAAAGACCTTTGTTGATGATCCTAGAGAGCTTCTGCCAGTCAGAGCAGACAATGGCTGGGTTCAGACAGCATGATAACCCCACTCAAAGTTTGAATGTAGGTTGCTGTTGAACTGTGGGTTGTTGTTGGAACATGGGTTACCATGTTGTCTGAACCCATGGTGAACAACCTACAGGCCACAATCCAAGAATAGGACTAGGTTCACATGGCATGAGCCAGGGGCAACTTGCCTGAACCTAGCAGCATGGTTTGTTAACCACTCTGGTTTGGTTCCGTCAATACAACAGACGGTCCCTGGCTTACAACCCACCATGTCTTACCATGTTGTGTGAACCCAGTCCCCAACTTCTTGGGTCCTTTCTGGCTAATAAGCCATGGCTTGCTATTGCAGCTAAGTTATGGCACCACAATAACCTCCATTTCATAAACAACCTACACTGAACCCTGTTGTCTGATCCCAGTCATTGTGAAGCTAGGTGGCGGGACCAATGGTATGACTAAGTAAAGGCAGCATCTTGATATTAGGGAGTGTCTACATACACCAGTACAGAACTGCATGGAGAAGGTCCTTGCATCTCCAGTACAAAAGAGGCTCAGGTACCGGGTGATAGGGATCACCATTCTCTATCTGATGCTTTGGAGACCTCCTTCCAGGCAGAACAGGCCACAGCTGGGTTAGAAGCAAAAATAATCTAACTCAGTAAGAAGGCAGTTTACCAAAAGACACATTTACACCATCTCTCCTTCTCACATTAGACAGGATGCCTCTTCTGAAGTAAAAATTACCGTCAGACAAATACATGCAGCATCCAAAAACAAGCTCAGAGTGCCCTTTGCTTCAGGACTACTCGTTTTTCTTCTTTAAGTTGGGCACAGATGCCAATCCGCTGAATTCAAGACATCTGAGCCAATTAATGAATCAATCAGACAACCACCCTATTATTAATGTATTTATTATGCCCCAAGGGTTGCCGGTCATAGTGCTTGGTTCTTCTGCCTCAGGCGCCAAAACTTCTCAGGCCAACACTGTCTGAAATCTGCATCATTTATGGAAATCCAGCTCATCTGCACTTTTTGCATAATTTAGTCTAATCTTGAGGGGAAAAAACAATAGGTCGGTTCAGCCTGGCCACAACAATGCTGTTCAGGATACAACGCTATATCAACTTCCTTGCAAAACAAGCCCCTTTTTGCTCAATGGGATTTGCTTCAAAGTAGGTACATATCGGATTATGTGACTATGACTTCTGCATCTGCGCTTTCTTAAAATTCACCAAGTATTTTGTATAGACTTTCATGCCTCTCTTCATAGTCCTGATAAAAATGCTACGTTTGACATAAGGAACATGCCAGCTGACCCCCCCCCCCCATCCTTTATCCTGCAGCTATGATCACAAGAGCAATTTTCTGGTGCTGACACAGCATGTGCTGCTACACGCAGCCCGGTTTGCCAAGAGCCGCAGTAACTAGGCCTCTTCTGCAAATCGATAAGCAATACCAGCCCTGTAAAACACAACATTTTTGAGAAAATAGACGTGCAAAAGATGCTGCTGGAACTGCTTGACATTTATTACACGCCAGCCATTGATGTACTAAGTGCTGTACACAAGTCACCAACTGGCAGGACCTCTCCTTTAGAAGGGCAGCCACCTCAGGCAGAGTGATGAGACTTTGAGGACAGGAAGACAAGGCTGGAGCAGCCAGGCGTGTGGAAAATGGAGATGGGTGCGAGCAGAAGAGAAAAATGCTACAGGCAGGGGAATAAGCATGCATATTCTTCAGTCCCACTGCGCAAAGATGCATAATTCTGCATGTTAAGAATGAGCAACTCAGTGTGTCTATTTAAATAGGTAAGTTTCTAGACCTGGTGAAGGTAAGATTCTAAGTGTACATGGGTCGCCTTGTATAGTCATGGAAGCAAGAAGAGACATGAAGCATGATTTGTTTCCTCTGTGTGTGAGAAAGAGAGGAGGTAGAAAGGGAGGGGAAAATCACCAGTTAAGGCTGAAGCAGCATGTACATTAAACATTTACTCCAGAAAGGCTGCCCCTTAGGCTAGCTGCAATTCCCCAATAATTATGCAAAAACACTCAGCACATGCCCAGGAGCATTCTTTACTGTTACTGCATACCTCAAAGCTGAACAGGGAAAGAGCCATGCACCAAGAGGCAGACTTCTGTTAGCAGTCTATAGCAGTGCCTTAGTAGGAGACATTGGCTGGGGCCACTGGGCTATGGCTACTGTCGTGGGCACGCGGGCTGTGATACAGCACCCCCAAACACACACACACACACACACTCCAGTGGTGCAAGTTACAGCCTGCTGGCTAGCAGCAAAATTCCAACTGGACACTTTATGACCTGGTGAAATGAGTTTCTCCCCTTCCTCTGCTATTATCACAGCACATTTCAAAGACCTTCCATTCGATGCTCCATCATCTCACCGGGAGGTTGCCGGCAGGAGGAATAATTTCAAGAGTTCTGCCACTGTCAGTTCTCTCCCACTTAGCCCTTCCACACTCAGGAATGGAATGTGCTTCGCTTGAAACCAGTTCCCAAATGCCAGCTAACGTGATGGCTAAGTAACTCAGTCCGTGCGACAGCCTGTTATTCCAAGTTTATTAATCCTGGAATGAAATAAAACCCATCAGAAGCCCTTGAATCAAGGATGTGCAAATCCCCTGCGAATAGGGAAAATCCAGATCTTCTCCTTTTAACAGATGTTTATAAAAATGAATCAGAGGCTTTTCGAATTTAACCCATTAGTGGCCACCAGCTGGTCCTAGCCACACACAAAACTGTATCTACTGCTCAGTGTATGGAAGTCTCTAGGTCACAGAGCTGTTAAAATTAAAGAGCAGCGACCATGCTAAGTCATTTTTCCCACACTGAGCCCTTGGGCAGAGTCAACTGCCTTATTGCTGCCTTTATCATTTGCTGTGGTTATCAGTTCACATGATTCTGTTATATATTCTAAATGAGTTTTTAAAAAATAAAAAAACTGTATCCAACTGGAGCAGCCTTGAATGCTGATCTGGGCAGAAGGAAGATGTGATGCACAAGGGTTCACATGGAATAAATGGCGCCCTGCAAAGACACCTACAAATTCCACCTGCCCTTCCCGCATCTTAGGAGCAACTCTGGAACAGCATTTCAGCAGTGTATGCCCGGCTACTCATCATCAACCGCACCACCACCGCCGCTCGGGTGGCGCCCCCCATGTCAATTTCAATTTGTCTGGGGCTTCGCCATTCAGGGCCCCACAGCCATTTCACATTCTGATCCTGCCCCCAAGTGTTTCTATAGACCCAGGCTCAAAAGACACCTTTAAAAACAGCTAATCTGTCTTGGTACTAACAAGGCAAAAGAATGGGCGAGACCTTTTTGGCTGGAAAGGAAAGGAAAGGACAGGAGAAACAGGAAAACCACTTCTTTTTCCACCCCTTCTCCCCACATCCACCCCACAAGTGTCCTCTGAGAGGGCATGAGAATTCAGTTGTAAATGCACTTTAGAGCACAGGCAAAGGGAGAAAGGAGGTGCACAATGGCAGCCCCAGCCATGCTCTTCCACCCACCCCCCAGCTTGTTTCTAGCCGTGTTTTTCATCTCATGGCTTATATCCCTTTCCTCGATGAGCCACCGAGGCAAGCCAGAGAAGTGGCCAAAGCTTCCTGGCAGGAGGCTCTTGTCTTCCTGAGAGCAGGACAGGGGCACCCGCCCACCCTACTCCACACTGGATTTAAATCAGTTCATTGTCTGCAGTACTTAGAAGCAGTTTCAGCTGTGGCACCCACAAATTCATTTAGGCACAGATGCTTGGAGACTGCCGAGGGCCGCAGGGCTTGTTTCCATCTGAACATGCACAGGATTGCGCTCTTACAGAACGCAGGCAGGGCAAACCAGAAGTGGGCAGAGACTTCAGCCCTGCCAGGTCTTCACCGTAACTAGAACCTCAAGTGCCACCAACCAGAGCCAGGTGCAAAAACATATACTTAAAATAAGAATAAAGTAAAAGGGCAAGGTTCCTCTGAGCACATTCCTAGGATTTGACTTCCATAAGAAGCAAACAGAGCAGCTCGGCTCTTTCATGCACATCCTTCATTTCAGGAGGATCCTGTGGGTAGTCACTTGGTTGTTGAGAGCCAGTGTGGCGTAATGGTTAAGAGCATGGGACTGGGACTCAGGCGACCTGGGTTCTAGTCCCCTCTCAGCCATGGAGCCAACTGGGTGACTTTGGGCCAGTCATACACTCTCAGCCCAACCTACCTCACAGGGTTGTTGTTGTGGGGATAAGAAGGAGGAGGAGAATGATGTAAGCCGCCTTGAGCCCTTTATAGGAAAAAGGCAGGATATAAATCAAAAAATAAATACAAAATAAAAAAATAAAAAAAAATAGCTGGGGGTTACAAACACTTGCCATCCCACTGCAAGGCAGTCTTTTCTTTTCAAGACTTCCTCCGGTATGACCAGTCTGATAAAATTCACTCTCCTAAAGCAACATTAGATTAAAAACAAAAGCACTGGATCACTTGAGTAACATGTAGCTTAGACTTCGTACTACTCAGTATCTCTCAGAAATAACCTTACCTCACGTGGTTGTTTTAATGATAAAACTGGGGACAGATGGGATGAAGAAACTGCGTAGGTTGCTTTGAATTCTGTGGAAGTGTTCTTATGTAATAAAAAATTGAATGAATCAACGCATAGAACCATAAAGAAATTTACAGAGGAGGATCCTCACAAATGAATGCTGGACCAGTTTGGTTACATCCCAATGCACATCCTTCCTTCTGTGTTTGCATTAACTGTGAAGAGTTGCATTGTCTTAAGGACATTCTCTGTCCTCCAATCATCATTTCACTGCCCCAGAAGCGAGCCTATTTTGGTGTGGCTGTGTTTACCTCTTAAGTTTCCCTTTGGGTACTCAGCTGTGTTGAGAAAAATTTCACAAGGCCAGTTTCCTTCTCCCCTGCCTGCTCTCAGGTGGAAATAACACATTTGAAGGAAAACCTTGTCTAGTTCAGCAGTGCAGATCTCCTTTACTGTCGCGTCTCCTTTCCTCTCCCAGGAAAATAACTGTGTCTTCTTGGTGCAGAGCAGGATCATGTGGGAAAAAATAGCAGCAAGGCAAGCTGTTGATGGATATTGTGAGTCTGCATCCAAGACTAGCTGCAGTATGAACAAGTATCAGGTGGGGGAAGCTCTTCCCTGGGCAAGCGGAAGGAGCGGTGATGAAGCTCAAGCTTAATCTGGGGCAAGTATAACTGGCATACCCCAGAAATGTGCCTTAAATGGGACAGGGTAAGAGTCCCAAAGAAGCATGTGTGATTTAGATCTTGCAGATGCGGAAGGCAACTTTGGGATCTCCACAGGCCCCCTTCACTGCTGTCTGCCCTCCTGCTGGTGGTGGCAGTGGCATACACCAAACACTAGCCATTTGCCACCAAATAACAATGGCAAATCACTACAGAGTCTCGCAAGGAGGAAGGTCAAGATCTCTTCTTGCTGATACCTTGAGATCGGCAGCAGAAGCCCTCCTCCGGGAACCCTCTGTGAAAGATATTAGGAGGGTGAGTACCCGGAGGAGGGCCTTCTCTGCGGTGGCGCCCCACCTATGGAATGCGCTCCCCAGAGAGGTCTGCCTGGCGCCGTCGTTATTTGTTTTTTGGTGCCAGGTCAAGACCTTTTTATTTAAACAATATTTTAATAATTATTAATATTATTTATTGGTTTTAAAATCTTTTAGCCAAGATGAATCCAGATTTTATATGTTCTTGTCTGAATAACTGTTTATTTATGATGTTGGAAGCTGTCCCGAGGCTTATGCGAATGGGACAGCATACAAAAATTCCAAATAAATAAATGCCAGAGTGTAGGACACAGAATAATCAACTCAAGCTGCAACAGCCCTGATTCAGGCTAGATATCAGGAAAAGCTTCCTCACTGTCAGAGCAATACAACAGTGGAACCAGCTGTCTGGAGAGGTGGTGGGCTCTCCCACACTGGAGACATTCAAGAAGAAATTGGACAGCCATCTGAGTGGGATGGTGTGAACTGATGTCCTGCAACAACAGGGGGTTGGACTCAATGGCCTTCATGGCCCCTTCCAACTCTACTATTCTACTCTATGATTCTACATGTTCTTTTATTTATGCCATCCATTACTAAAAAGTCTCCGGATGGCTCACAAGGAACAGAAAACCAAGAACAAAGCTGTAACAACAACACACATGTGAGAATTTGGTTTCACTTCTAGGCCTCCCTAGTGGTCTGCTACCAATTTTTCTACAGGGGTTTTTCCCCTGTTGCTGGGAAGGAGTTGGGGGGTTGCTTCACACACATAGCTAACCTAATCTAAGGGACTATGACACACACACACCCCAATATTAGCACTGAACTAGATTAGCCCAATATCACACTTTCCAAGCAGCCAGGACCTAAAGCATGCTCTCTGCCTTGACTAAAGAAGTTGTACATCCTCTGCCTAGAACAGCATTCCCCAAACTGGTGCCATCCAGGGGCTTTTGATCACAACTCCCCCCAGACAGCATAGCCAGTAGACAGAGGCTGGGAGGTGTGGTCCAAAACATCTGGAGGGCACCAGGTTGGGAAAGGCTGTGCTACAAGAAAAAATTCAGGGAAACTGGATGGAAAGGAGATAGTGTGGCAATTTCAAAACTCTCTCAGAAGAAAAAGGTATGATATCTACTGCAGTCCCACCTAACCTGGGTTCCAACTCCATTTAGCCCAAGGCCAATGACTATGAATATTGCAAGCTGTAGTCCAAAACATCTGGAGGTTGAGAAGCTTATCTACTGGGAAAAGAACCAGAGCTTGCTCACCACCTAGACTGTGGTCATGAAGGAGGAGGAGAAGCCTGCTAAAAGGGAAGATGGAAGACTTCCATTCCATGGAAGTTTCCAAAGAGAAGTGTTACGCAGGATGAAGTATGCATACAGACGTAGCCAAGGATGAGTCACATGTATCAGGTGGGGAAGCCTCTTCTGACCTGTGGAAATCCCACTTTCTAAATCAGAAGCCTTCCCTTGACTGTATGCTCTCCCTCCAACCCCACAATAGGAGAATACCTTCCCACAGAAGCCCCCAGAAGCACAGAACATTTATCAATAAAGGAATTAATCACATGCTAAGATGTTTCTGCTTTGTAAGATGTTTGTAATCATATCCATTGATCTAGCAACAGACAGCCTTCTGACGTGCTGGATTATAATGCTCATCAGCCCCAGCCAGATGGTGAGGGATTGTAGAAGCAGAAATACAAAACATCTGGAAGGCACCAGATTCCCTTCCCCCTCCCAAGATATAGGGTGACTTGAAGTCCCTTGGACTTCTTCTCTGGACTTCCCAATATGTTTATGGGGTTGGTATGGAATGCATGTAACCAACAAGATGGCAGAGTGGAGGAAAATCAGAAGTCCTGCAAAAAGTTCTCTTTCCACAGTTGAAAAGATACTGCACATACTTTCTGTTGCTCAGAGCCCAGATGTAGAGGCAGGGGGACCAGAGAGCGAATCCTATAAAAAGATTCATAGGAAGGTGGCCCTCAGTCTTTCTAGCGCAACATCCAAACCATGATTTTCATGCAACGCTTTTGTAACACACAACCCTCTTTCAAAATTTCTGCTGCACTTTGCACACTAAAGCCTAAGCAAGCTTCTTATTCTGGGCATAAAGGAGACAAGGTCTTCCTATACCAGGGAGAGAGATACTGGCTGTCCCTGCTGTCTGCCATGCAAGATCAGTTAAGGACACTCTCCTAAACACACACAAAAGGGACGGAAGTGCAGACCACAACAGAACTTTTATCCTGCAGGCTGCAAAAAGAGTTGGTTTCAAATAACAGAAATCACACTCTCTCAGAATATATTCACTGTTGTTCTCTTCTTCTTCTTCTTCATCTTCATCTTCCTCTTCTTCTTCTTCCTCCTCCTCCTCTTCTTCTTCTTCCTCCTCCTCCTCTTCCTCCTCCTCTTCTTCTTCTTCTTCCTCCTCCTCCTCCTCTTCTTCCTCCTCCTCCTCCTCCTCTTCCTCTCCCTCTCCCTCTTCTATTTATATTATTATTGTTAAATTTATGTTGCTGCTGTTATTTATGTAGTTGTTGGTAGATAATTATTTCACAGTCCTTATCTCTCATTGAGCACTGTAAAAATTATCTTCTCAGCTTTTGACTCTGGACAGGCTGCAACCCAGCCTTCTGCAACCCAGGCATCATGTATGTTTTGGAGTACAAGTCCCATCAACTTCATCCAGTATAGTCAGTGGCCTGGGATGCTAGGAGCTGCAGTCCAAGACCCCTGGTGGATCTGCTGGCTGGCTGCATAAGCTCTTGACATATTCCCACTGGCAATGGTGGTTGGAAAGGGACATCACTGGATGATCCCTCTTTAAAAGCACCCCATCTGGTGGCTTTGACAGCAAGGGGAGCTAGCGATCAAGTGCCAATCCCAGAGCCAAGGAGCAATATCTGATGGCAACAGGATTGGCAGTGGGTATTGCAGGAGGAGCAGAGGGCCTATCAGCCTGCCATCGGCAAAGGAGAACCAACCACATTAGCTCACCAAAATCTCCCAAACATCACTTTGAAGTTCAGTTTGGCTCACTCTCATTTTAGTTGGCAAAGTAGACACTTCAAAAGGGAAAAGTGCACATTTCTATGTGTGAACTGTGCACTTTTGCCTATTGACTGAAGGATGCAATAAGTAGAATGTAGTAGTTGTTGTTTTGTAAACATGCCATTTTTTAAAATCATTTTGAAACATAATCACAGGCTTGAGAAATGTGAACCTTTTTTTAACGTGCTCTGGTTTACAACTGGGGTTGCAAATGGAGCAAGTTTTATTTCTGGGTGAAATAAAATTCTCCTCCACCCCTACCCTGTAGCCCTGCAAGACCAGGTAGGAGGCACCCTTAGGCCAGTTGTGTGTACGACATGCAGCAGAGGAAGCAGATCCCACTTCCAATCCAGTTAAAAGGTTGTGGGAACAGGTGGTGAGAAGGACCCTCCAAAGCAGCTGCTGCTCAGAGAAGACAACCTGGGGCTGGATCAGCCTTCACCAAGCCTGGACCCTCTGAAAGCACCGGACATGTGTGAGCGATGGCGGCTGGGCTGGAGCTGCAGTTCAGTGCAGCTGGAGGCACCACTTTGGAAAGGCTGGGCTAGCTGACGAGATGGACCATCCGTGTCGGAGGCAGCCTCCTGAGTGACTTCTCGTTCTGTTGCAGAGCACTGTGGGACATTTCAGTAGCAATCAGGCACAGGCAGCTCGTGTTCCTGTGCATGCCAGAATGTCTCCGTGCATGAACAGGGAGACTGGCTATGAACAGGAAGTGCTGCACATGAAACCACCCCGAGGAGTGTCTAGAAGCATCCGCTGGAACTGAGCTGCTAACTGGGGCACAGTGCAGGGGACCGTATCACATGGATCGTGAAGGACCTGCACTAGCTGACAACCACTGAGCAGGCCCCATTGAAAGTGTCAGTCTTAACTCGAAAGCCCTGAGCAGGAGCAGCCATCAGGGCTTTCTCCTGCATTTCCTTCCAAACCCCAGAATGTACTCACTCAAGAACTTGGCCCTGTTCTCTTTGCTTTTCAAAGAGCTTAAAGAGGCATCACTTTAAAATAAATAGTTTTGATTGAGGGGTGTGTGCTGTTTTTTAATGTTCCTGTTTTTGTTGTCACAAGGTTGTATCATTTGAAATTGTTGTACACCACCTGGATGGATTTTCAGCCGATCGCGTGCTACATGGTTGCTAATTGATACATAATAAATCAGTGTTGGGGGCTTGAGTCGAGTGATTCTCTCCCAAGTCCTACTCAAGTCATACCCATGACACGACTTGGCAGCAACAAGCAAGTGACTCAGCTCAACTTGAGATTTCTACATTTTTTACGACCAGGTCACTGCAGGCCTTATCACGCAGCAGGACATCCTGGAAGGCCGTCTCAAACACTGCGGGAGTTGCAGGGGTGCGGGGCAGGATAGGGATGGGGACTTTGTTTGTTTGTTTGCTTGTTTAAATAAATTGTGGTTGAGGTCAAGGACATGGGTTCATCACTGAGAGAAGTGCAGATGGGAACATCAGGGAGGGCTTACAACTCCCATACACTCCCTCCCCCCCTTGTTGCTGCTGCTGCTGAAGTTGGCTCTTGAGACTTGACTTAGATATTTCTTGCAATGACTTGAGATTCGATTTGCACTTGGAAATAAAGACTTGAGACTTGGCTTGAGGCTTGGAGTAAAGGACTGGAACACATCACACATCATGGCCATAAACAGTACCTATGCAAGGCTTGTCCTCCTACAGAGTGATAAAACACTGCATGGAAATATTCCGGGGTCTGCTAGACCAGCCTGAGAACGCCGCCCGCAACTTGTAGGTACCCGCACAAGGTGCAAACCTATTCCCTGCTCACTCCAATTTCCCACCCACGACTTTAAAAGACAACCATTTGCCAGCAGCCTGCAGTGAGTCCAACTAACGTGGCACAGAGGCATCTTCTGTTAACAGGATCTGACCTTGGCTCTCTCCATATAAGGATAACAACAACTCTCAAAGATGACGCAAACAGTAGGAGCCAGCAGCATTAATCTGCTGGTGCCATTTCCTTCCTCCTCCTCACCTCCCACCAGCTTCATCTGCCACCATACGAAACTGAAAAGCTGCTGCTCTGCCAAACGCCAAGATGTTAAAAAAAACTAAACTAAAATAAAATAAATCCTTCTAGCAAGTGACACAGCCAAGCACTGTCTGGCCTCAATTATCTAGACAGCTTTACTGGGGAGGAAAGCAAAGAACTTTGGGTATTTGGGCAATGTGAAGGGATGTGCACAAAAAGTTACATCAACTTGCAGCGCTGGGATAACAAGGAGATGCAGAGCAAACGTGCTTGATGTGATGTCCTCCTGGAGGTTTCGGCTACAACTCCCAGCATCCCCCAACTAGATGAAGTCCAACACGCTTGGAGAACATGAAGCTGGGACAGGCTGATAAGTTAACGTTGCACAAGATTAAATGGTTTTGCACTTTAAAAATGTAGCTCTCAAGTTTTCCGTCCCTCTACTTCTGATGGCCAGAATTCTACACACAAATGCCAACATTCTTCAGGGAGACACAGTGCTTCAATTCTGAAGTGCCACTGTGGCGGGACGCTCCCATCCAACTTTGAGTAAGGGTTCATACACCTTACACCACCATACAAGACGACCCCTGTTACGTACATGTTTTAAGCTAACTGCTGGATTGGAACACTCGCTGCCACGCCAACCTCTGGAGCTCAGTCCTAGTATTGATGGGGGCGGGCCAACTGCAGGGCCATTGCCCAAGGTCCTCAGCATGGGGTGCCGTCACTCTTTCAACTCAAGGGCCAAACTTTATTTCCTAGAAACTCTTGGGGTGGGATGAGGGGAGCTCTTTTCATGTTTGGTGAAAAAAGAGAGAAAGGGCGGGTCAAAACTGACAAGCATAATAGCACTTACAGTTCTCACTGCCTATAACTAAAACTTAGGACAAAAGTTTGACCTTTTAGGTTTGGGGAAGGCACTGCAAGGAAGACGGGAACCACCCCACATGAGGAGCTCAGGGAAAACAGAAGTATGACTTCCAAATCATGAGAGGTAGTAGTTCCTCTTATACTCCTCACCAGTCAGACCTCATTTATTTATTTATTTAGAACATTTGTATGCCACCCTTTACGACAAGCATTCATCTGGTATACTGTGTCCAGTTCTGGGCACCGAGATTTAAGAAAGATGCAGTAAAATTAGAAAGGGTCCAGCGGAGGGCAAAAAAATGATCCAAGATTTGGAAACTCTGCCCTCTGAGGAGAGACTGAGAGAACTGGGCATGTTCAGCCTGGAGAAGAGAAGACTGAGGGGGGCATGATATCCCTCTATAAGTACCTCAAAGGCTGTCACAAAGAGGGAGGTCAAGATATCTTTTTGCTGATTCCAAAGTGTAGGACACTGAATCATCAATTCAAGTTGTGACAGCCCAGATTCGGGTAGGACATCAGGAGAAGTTTCCTCACTGTCAGAGCAATAGAACAGTGGAACCAGCTGCCTCGAGAGGTGGTGGGCTCTCCCACACTAGAGACATTCAAGAAGAAACTGGACAGCCATCTGAGTGGGATGGTGCAACTTGGTGTCCTGCAGCAGCAGGGGGGTGGACTGGATGGCCTTCATTGCCCCTTTCAACTCCACTATTCGATGATTCTATGAAGGGGAAGTGACCCTCTGGGGACCATTAGAGGGCCAGATTTGCTGCCCCCCTCCACCAGCCTGGACCATCCCTAAACTGGCGCCCTCCAGTTGCTCTGGACTATAGCTCCTACCCTCCCTGACCACTGTTCATGCTAGCTAGGGCTGGTTGGAGTGGCAGTACAAGAGCCTGGAGGGCACTAGGTTGGGAAAACCCCAAACATTTGGTGTGCATCAAGTGAGAGAAGCATTTCACGGCAGCAAAATAAGAAGAGGAGGCAGAGACGCAAACTTTGGAGGAGCAGAGAGCAAAGGCACTTGGAAACAGGAAAAAGTCGACCAAGTTGTCATTAGCAGAGACCTGAGTGGAAGCTCTGTATGCCACCTGATCTGCCCTCCAGATGGAAAACTCAACCTCCATCCTGAAGAAAAGTGCTCATCAAAAATGAAGGACTTCAAAGCATAGACGTATCCCCAGAATTTGACATCAGTGTCTGATGGAAAGGACATGGTGCAACATGCATGCCCACAATGAACCCGATCCCTTTAAACTCTGGGACAGGACACTGTGCTACACAGGAGGAGGCAGCTTCCACAACTCTGCACAGACAGAATCAAGGGTCTCAGTGAAGCTTTGCTTTGAAAGTGCGAATCATCATTCTCCTCCTCCAAAGCTTCCTGGCAGGAGATTATTGGTAGGAGCAATACCATCCTGTTTCTCACATCACGGGGAAAAGACACATTTACGCCCGTTCCTGGGCCAGCCATCTGAAACCTGGAAGTTTCGGACTACAGCTGCAAGAATTTGTGCCCCCGGTCATGCTGTTTGGGTCTGATGGGAGTTGCAGGCCAAAACATCTGGAGGACAGTGAAGGCTGCCTTGTTCATTGTTGGAGGCCCTCCAATGTGAGACAAAGATGCCTCAGGAGAAGAACAAGGCACAACAGGTCAAAGTGGGAGAGGTTGCTGCAGCACACAAGAGGCCTGACTCACTCTCAAGAAATCCCCTCTCCCTTCAAGAATTAAAGAAAACCTCTGAACTGTGGGTTGGGTCCAGACTTAGCCAGGTTTCCAATAGAACCATTGAACTCACTGGGTCTCACAGTACTCAAGACACAGTACTCAAGACCTATTGGTTTCAATAGGTCTGCTCTAAATATAACTAAGTCTTGATGTAACACTTTGATTACTTTAACAAAGTTGCAAAGAAAAGGGCAGATTTGGCTGATAAAATGATGCATGCATGTACATATTAGCCTTGTTTGGATCTGGACTAAATTAGTTGAACTCAGGTCCCACTGAACTCTCTTGGACAAGTTAAGCATGACTTGGCATGCCCCACTGATGGTAATGGGAAGTAAATCCAACTAATGATGCCTGGATCCAACGTATTACCCTTACTGAAGTTTTCAGCAGAAGGATAGTCCGCATGAACTCAACCATCCCACTGCCAACATGGCTTAATCTGAACTGATTAAGTGCACCACCACCACCCCTCTCTCTATGTATATCTCAGACCCCTGCTGATCCGACTCAAAGTCCAGCCAGTCTAGCATGCTGTCTTCAACCACGTACACTTAGGTGGCAAGCAGGTATTTGGGATCCACTGGCACACGTGAGCTACACTCTCTTCCCGCTATCTCTCTCCTATAACTCACCCCTGAGGCTTTTCACCTAGGACATGGATCCTCAAGCTACGGCCCAGGGGCTGGATCCGGCCTGCCATGCCCATTTGGACCCACAGCACATGCACCCACCTGCCCGCTGCCACCCACCTCACCCCGTGCGTGGGGAGGCAGCAGTTTGGCGAAAACAATCCCCAGGTGAATAAGCCGCTGCCTCGTGCACCTGCCTCGCGGTGCATGCCCGCCCCTACCCACACCCCACCTCACCTCAGCACCGGCAGCTTTCAACTGCCCCCCTGGTGGAAAAGTCTGAGGACCCCTGACCTAGGAGGTGTGACAGTATATTTGTCCAGCACACAATACACAGCCCCTCCCCGTGGCTTCTCTTCTCTAAGTCACTGTCTTTGAGCCATGCGAGCCCCAGATAGATCTCATACACTACACATGTATTACCACACTGAAATGCATTCGCTCTGTGCCCCACACCATACTATTTGCCACCAAATGTTTTTGACTTCAACTCCCATCATGCTGGGAGTAATAACCCAAAACATCTGGAGGGCTTCAGATTGGAACGGGATATCCGAGCTTTTGGTCCTCTGGAAAGTCAAGCTCACCTTTGAACGAACAGGCGTGCTTTCCAGCTGTGCTCTCCCTCCCCGCCCCTCTCCATATCGATGGAGCTCGCGCCACATCTTTCCTACACATGAACATTAATGAACTGCTGCACACCCGTGAATGCTGATCTCACAGCTAAGCAGCAGCAGGGCATGCGAGTGGCGCATTCTGCCAGATCCTGTCGCCAGCATGCCTCCTCTCCGCTGGAAGCACCGTGCTCTGGGAGAATCAGACCCACTCCTCCCAAACATTTCAAATATGAATCCATCACGCTTTCTGCTTGGCATTATCCTTCGGCAGCCCCAGCCGTTCTGCCTAAAGCATTCCTCCAACACTCGCTGTGCGGAACAGCTGCAGTGAGGCAGTAACAGCAGCCATGCAAAATTCACCGATTTACCATACTTTAATGTGATAAAGGCTCCCTCGGTCAAGACCTCTGTCCCCAGCCACATGGCCCCACACTTGAGCTAACTCTGCTCCTCCTCCTCCTGCAAGAGGAATCCCAGCAGTCACTGCATCAAGACGCCCAGCAAGGTATGCTGCAGTGAGAATGTTGCATGGAGGAAACATCACCCAGCTACTACATTCTAGGAATCTCACCCATTGATATCTCTCCCATAGAAATCACTTTAAATCCAACAACATTAAAGTCGAAGTGGAAGAAAAAATATAGAAAAAGTCCAGATTAGGATGGAGTCAAGTAGGGGAGGGTATTGAAACCCCCCAAAAGTTGGAGGTCAGAGTTTCCCCAAAATGTGTGCCTAAATTCAAAACAGAGTATTTTTAAATGAAAAGTAAAAGCTTAAATATAGGCTTGGTCTCCACCATTCAGATTCATTGTTGCTTTCAGCTTTGTTGCTCTTCATTGGTACTGCTCTGTATGTTTTGCAGTTTTAGCTTTTAAAAACATGCAGTCATTTCAGCTCTGGCAGTTCAGCCTTTCGCTTCATCTGCTCTCCGCGCGCGTGTGCGTGGCGCGTGTCTCCCATTGAGTGTTCCGATGCCTCCTCTAGCGGACAGATTCTGAGAGTCTGCTGTCGGGGGATTTTTGTTTCCTCATAAATTTAAAAACACCCCCCACGGACACACACACACACACAGGCAGTGGAAAGATCAGAGGAAGGAAACAAATTAAGACCATATCCAAACAATTGTATCTCTGTCTCTAGCAGAGAGAGAGTGGAACCGGTGCTGCACTTGCAAAGCGAAGTACAAATACGAGCGCGGCTGGAAGGCCGGGCGCCTGCAATTGTCGAGCCTCTGAAAGGTCAGCCACCCTCCAGCTGCCAACCGCCCCTCTGCAGCCAGCTTCCACCGGGCCACACGTCCCCTGCGCGTGCTCCTTTTATCACACGCGGGCCCATCTGTTCCCTCCAGGAAAAGTGCAAAGCAGAAGAGCCCCTGGGCGCGGCGGGGCTGCAGCTCCCCAGACATGACCCCCGCGCTCCGTGCGGGGTCATCCGGAGGGGAGGGGAGGAGCAGGGGCAGGGGCGCTCCACAGTGGGGCGGCGGCACGTCGGGATCGGGGCCGCCTTTTGACAGGGAGAGAATGCGGCTGCACGTGTGCTCATTGTTCCGCTGCGGTGCTAATGCCTGGAAAGCGGGAAGCGGCGCGGTAGCATCTTCTCTGCGAGTGCGCGCGCGCCGTGTACACACAGTGGGAACCATACACGTGATCGACTATATATAGGTTTGCACGCCCGAGACATATCGGTACACGTGTTCTAGGCCGACCTCTACGCCAGCCTTTTTCCCAGCCTGGGCCCTCCAGAGGTGTTGGGCTAGAGAGCTGGCTGGGGGATACTGGAACTTGTAGTCTATCATCTCTGCAGCGCCCCAGGCTGCTCTACACGGAAGCCTCCTGTCCATGCGGGCAAGGGCGGGTGCGCTGCCAAGCTGGCTGCGCGTGTGGACGGGGCTGCACGCAGCCCGCTGGCAAGCCTGCAAAAGGCTGGAACGGAGCAGGGAAGGGGGCGAGCGGGGGTGCACCCCGCACGACTCTTCCCCAGCCAGGCACCAGTTGCCCTCTTCCCGGAGGACCCCGGCAACAATAGTTGAAACTCGCTCTCACAAAACAGCAATCCCAATTTCAAAAGACATCTGGGGTGATCCCCCGCTCCCAGCTCACGTCCATCTGCTTAACCTCGCCACAGGCTGTCCAGCTTTCCCGGTCAAGCGGAGCGTCCACGCGGCCACAAAAGAGGAAGCGGCTCTTCACCCGCCCCCCGGGGCCCGGGGTCATGGGGTCGTCCTTGGATCGGCTGCAGGCCCCCCGGGGTCAGCGGGCCCCACGCAAAGCGGCACCTCCTCGGGGAATCCCGATCGCGAGCTGCCCGCCCGGTCCGCGCCATCCGCAGCCCAGCTCCGTCCGGAAAGTGCCAGGCGAGCGGTGCCCAGCCTCCACCGCGTGTGCCCCGCGGGAGGCGGCAGAGGTGGGGAAGCAAGCCGGGGAAGAGAAAAGGCCCCCTCCGCTCTATGAGCGTTTCTTACCTGCAGTGGGTCCCGCCAAGGCCAGCAAGAAGCACGGCAAGCTCCGGAGCCAAAGCAGAAACCTCCGCCGCATGGCTCAAGCTCCCCCAGGATCGCGCATCCGCAGCAAGCGGGGAAGGAGCTCCTTCTTAGCGTGAGCGCAGGGCGGGCGCGCGGAGCAGCGGGTGGGGCGGGGGGGGGCGGACGATCGGCTCCCGGGACCTGCCCCCAGACGTGGCGGGAGGGAGGCGGGCGGCGGGCGGCGCTCGGGTTAAAGAGAGGAGGGACGTCGTGGCGGGGGGAGCGCGGGAGGCAGAGGAGGCGCGCGATCCAGGCAGGGCTCCGGCAGTTTCGGAAATTAACTCATGGCCCCCGCCGCTCCAGCATCGCCCGCGCACTCCCGGAGCAGCCCTCCGGCGCGCTACTGCTGGCGTCGACGCCTGCCGGGGACCTCGGGCAGCTGCTGTTGCGCTGGCGCGGCCGCCGCGCCGGGCAACTTGCTCCAACTCAGCCGCTGCCCCGGCCCATTGTCAGGCTTGGCGGCGGGCGAGCCCTTCCTCCCTCCCTCCCGCGGCCGCTTAAAGGAACACCGACCTGCTGCCTCGGCAGGAGAGGCGCGGGAGGAGGGGGTGACGGTGGCCTGCGTGGGGTCAGCCTGGAGCGGATGACTCGATGGGGAGTGGGCTGCCGAGCGCCCGCGGCCGCGCTTTCCGGTCCGCTCCTCCGCCCAGGTCCCACGTGCGGACGGTGGGATCCCCCGCCCCACGCTCCCAGAATACACGTGCGCGCACACCCTTCACTTGTGACTTCCCCGGACTGCTCCAATCCTGCCCGGGCGGATCCTCGCTGAAGGCGCCAGCAAAACCCTGCGGGGCAAAATTCATGCCCAACACGGGCCAGAACTCCTGAAACGACAGCGCTTGGGTGAGGAATCCTGCTGGAAAAGTGTGCGCGCGTTGAGCGAGCAAGCGGGCGACAAGAGCCCTTTGAAGCCTGTGTGGGCACCAGGCATGGGCACCTTGTGATCCTGCGGATATTCCCCTGTTCCTTGCAGCCCCCATCATGGCTATCCCAGCCAGACTGATAAAAGTTGTAGGCCAAAACGTATAGGGCGCACATGGGCCTCTCTCGGCATAGGAAATGCCGCCTGTGAGGGGGTCCTGTGATGGCTGGCACCACTCTTCACCAACTGCATCCATCTGAACACAGGGAGAACTGGAGCGAGTGTCCGGTGTCACAAGACCTCCCCTGACATTGTCAACCCGGGAAATGTCAGCAGGTCCCTTGTCAGTCTTCTCAGGGTTCAGCATGGCCCTGTCTCCCTCCTTCCTCAATGGTTTCCACATTCCAAGCTCTCAGAGGTCAAGAACCGATCAGGCTTTGCCTATACAGTTCTATGGGTATAAAATTATAGCAAGAGCAGGAGGTATATCCAGGTTAAGTGCCCATGAACATGGGAGCTCATGTGGAAGCAGACCAAGATGCCTCTAGCCCCTCTGGGTACGCAGTGGCCAAACAGCCCCCTCCAGAAACGCACAAGCAGGTGGTGAGCCTGACAGCACCTTCCCGCTCAGCAACGGGTATAGAAAGGCATCTGGCCTCTTCTACTGGAGGCAGCACAGAGCCGTCAGGACTATCAATAGCTACCTGCTCCACGACTTTGTCCAATCCCCTTGTAAAGCCACCCAAATTGGTCACCATCACTACATCTTGTGGTAGCACATCTCCTGCTCTTAACTATGTGCAGTGTGAAGGAGTACTTCCTTTTATCTGTCCTGGAGCATCCACCAGCCAGCTTCATGAGATGAAACCAGGTTCTATCACGATAAGAAAGGGAGGAAAATAGGGCTGAGCCATAACAGCTTTGGGGAACTGGCCACGTGGGTGCTGCCTGGCATTTATGAAAACCCAAAATATCTGGAGAGAACACCTGATGGTATAAAACAACACATACAGGCTCGTTCCACTGTCTAATGAAAACCCCAACCCTTCAGATACTTGAAGAGGGCACTCATGTCTTCCACTTAATCTTGCATTAACCAGGTAAATCTCAGGCCTTAAATCTGACCTTCACCCAATGTCTAAGAGATTGTCCACTCATAATACAGATGTGTGCTGGGGCAGAAGTAAGCAAGCTGGAGGTCCAAACCCATCATGACCTGTGGTGAGACCACTGCTTTGCCCAGAGGCAGAATAGATGCAAAAGATGCTGAGGGGCTACCGTCCTGAAGTACCATGTGTGCTTCGGTGATGGATTTCACATGGCAGGTTACCAGAAGCCCTGGCAGGAGTTTCATGGGGTTGGGGGGGGACTCAGCGGCAGCGTTCTTGCTTTGCTAGCACAAAGTTCCAGGCCCAATCCCATGCTTGAAGCCCTGGAGGGGGCACGATGGACCTCGTTCTTCTGGCACAGAATAAGGCAGCTCCATGAGTTCATGCTACAAAGCACTTTTTGACTGCTTTCCTGCATTCATCAAAGGCTCTAGCATATCAGCTCATCCAATACAGATATGTCTGCCCTTACTTTTAAATATGACCAAGGAGGAAAGAATTTCCCAGAGCAGACCTCTTCCAACTGTGCTCTACTCAGACTCAGTGCTCAACTTATGAGGCTTTCCTCCAAAGCACACCTCCAAGGGTGGGTCAGTTGCTAGCAACAACGAGAAGGGCCTTCTCTATGGTAGCCCCCAAATTATGGAATGATCTTCTGCAATGGTCTGGATACAGAGGCCCAGCTGATGCCAACTTTACTATCTATTTGGCACCAGGTTAGACCCATCCTCTTTGCTGAGCATTCACCCAGACCAGATAGCACATCGTGAGTAGAGGACATTGTCAGTTGCTTGTCAGCATGTCCATTGGTATAGACTTGCCACCCTGTTGCTTAAAATTTGTTTTAAATCTTTAGTGAAATGTTATGTTTTTACTGTCATTTATATCTGACATTGTATTGTATTGTGTTTTATCAGCTGTAGCACAGTGCCCAGAGAACTTTGGCTACTGGGGATACAGATATGATGATGATGATGATGATGATGATGATGAGGAGGAGGAGGAGGAGGAGGAGGACGAGGAGGAGGAGGAGGAGGACGAGGAGGAGGGCTTCTATATAATCCAGAGGTGGGCAACCTGTGGCTCTAGGCCTGTATTTGGCCACCGGTCTAATCTCAAATGTGTTCTGTAAGTGACCAGGTTAGACCCCTGACAAGAGCAAGTTGTCCTTCCATTGCAGCCACCGTTCAGGGAGGAAGACCAGGAGAAAGATGGAGAGAAAGGGATGGCAGAAAAAGAGAGAGAAACAGAGAGAAGTCCTGGTTTGACCCACTGCTGACTTCATGACCTACCCAGGACAAATTACCCCAGAAGTGATGTGGCCGCAAGACAGAAAAAATGTCCCTCAGTCCTGATCCTGATCGAACTGACCAAAATGGCTTGCGACCATTTTTCCCCTGAAAGATAATCCAAACTAATCAGGCAGGGCAAAGCTGCCCACATATGCATGGAACATCTTCAGCCATCCTGATGGCTGGTGAGTCTGAGGGGGGGAGGCATGTCCCAGGAAAGACTAATGAGCTGATGAGCGTCATCTGCTAACTTCTGTCACAACTCATTAAGGGCAGGACTGAGGCCCACCCTCTTTGCCACCCAGGTAATTAAAAAGCCCTGGCAGCTGCCTTCTCCCCTGGTCACACTTGACATTTGCATATCAATAAACAAGACCCCCCCCCTTTTTTTGTTGTTGTTGTTATGAATGTGGCAGGGCCATGCCAGAGATCTCACAATGAAATCTGCACACCAACACTAAATATGCAAAAAGTGTGTTAAATTGGGTTGGGGGTTCCCTGAGAGAAAATTACTCAAGACTAGAATCTCTGAAATGAAAGCGAAACCTGGCATTAGCATTCCCAGCTGATGTACTCGAGGCTGTCAGAAGCCAGGTAGCCCGAACCCTCCGGGGGGGGGGGGGGGCTGGCTGTGTGCGTCACCCTAATCTGGTGGAGGAGGAGCAACCAAGTCATGCAGGGGTTTTGTGGAGCAGCCACTCTTTTCTTGCCTGGACTTTGCCACCTGCATTGACCCTGGAAGCAGCCCTTGGAAGGATACCAAGACCAAAAAATGGCCACTTGTCAATTTAACAAATTCGATTGTATATGCGAATGGAAGGGAAAGGAACAACTTGCTGTTTTCCAACCTGGTGCCCTCTAGGCATTTTCAACTGGAACTTCCAATGATCAAGAATTCTGAGTGCTGATCTCCAAAATATCCAGAGGAAACTAGGATGGGAAAAACTGTTCAGTCAGGAAGGTCCCTGTCTCTCAGGGCTCATCAGGTACCTAGGCACCCATGCATAGCTATGAACTCACACCTGGGAAGACACATTCTAGGGAGAGGGGAGAGACTCTTCCACTAGCATGCAATGCACCCCAAGGCACCTCAGCCTGTCCTCACAAGCACACGTAAAAGACTTAGATGGTCCAAACGGGCCACCAAAGGCTTTTGCAGGGCAAGAGCATTTCAGAGGTGCTTTCAGCTTCTTCTGATCTTGATAGAGTACTCATAATCCCCCAAATTCAGAAGGCTGCAGGCATCCCAGCCAGATTGCCCCCTAAGGGCGTCATGCTATGCATATTTAGACAGAGAAACAGTCTGCAGCTCCCGCATGCCCCAGGCAGCCTCCTTTTGTGCATAGGCTAGGTTGCTTTAGAAAGAGGGATACAGAGCGAGTCAGAAGGGGTCTCCTGGGCCATCTAGTCTGACCCCCCGCTCCAGCCGGCTGCACTCATGACAACTGAAAACCATTCTTTGCCACCCTCTTTTATGAGCTTTCCTATTTCTCTGCCCCTCAACTTCTCTGCTATCAGGATGCTGGAGGGGGACAAACTGAAAGAATTAAGATTTATTTCCAGATCATGACTGGATTGTGGATAGATACTACCTCCCTCCTTCCTTCACACGTGCACTCAGAGAGGGAGAGGGAGGGAGGGTCAGTCCTTCTTGGCCCTTACATCCAGCATGTACAGATTGCTCTTCTCTTTTTCATCTCAGCGCAGTCAAACCAAGCCCCGGGTCTGTGCTAAACTGAGGTCAGCACTTGGGCAGATACTATCTGTCAAGGCAGGGGAAGGAAAGGGAGGGGGGTTACACTTGATGAATCCTCTTCTAACCAATGCTATCACTTTTTAGACATGTCACCACAGCTCATGTGACCTTTCACCCCTTCGAAGAAGCCCAGCAGGCGTTGTCCTCTCTCCCGCCAAGTGATGCATCCATCTTTCATCCACCTTTCTGTAATAGTATCTAGTGCAGACTTAGATTTCTTCCCAGTGATAAATACTCATCATCACCCAGTGTTTCAATTTCTGAAATGGTTGTAAGAAGGACTATTTCTGCAAAAGTTCCCTTCTCACACCTTCCTTTGGCTTTCTCTCTCTCTCTTTAATGAAGCATAAGAATGATGGAAAGGAACAGAATAGCTGTTGATGAACAGAGGAAAAGATGAAATCTGTTGCAATGTCGACAGACTTGAATATAAAAATGGATCTGACATTCATCAGCTGAAGAAATCAGACAGATTATTCACCCATTCTTCTGATTCTGCCATGGAGTCACAGGCAAAGAGTTGCTTCAGGGATCAATCCTGTGTCTTCTTTTTTTTTTTCTTTCCTTCTGAAAGGGCCTAAAATAGATCAAGACAGAAATGGCCCTTTTTATAGAACAAGGTTCTCTTTGCAGAAGGTTTTTTGGCCAAATAATTAGGTATCCAGCAATCGGAGAAACTTGCATGGAATTAATGTTCATCAGTTAAGCCAAGAAAGTGATAAAAATGCAAATCGGTTACTAAATTAACAGACAGCACCAGCCTCAGGTATAAGGAGGAGTGATTTCAGCATTAAATCCAGCTGCCTGGCTTTTTCAAAGCCCCACATGAATAGAAATCAGGGGCTTGTGTTCAAGAAATGCTAACTCTAAGGAAATAGAGGTCATCCTACTATTAGCTTGCATGGGTGAAGGTGGGGTGGGAAGTATACTTCAGATATTTCTTGGGAAGGGGAAAAAGAATCTAATTTGTTTCAGTTGATGGTGCCATTGCTACGTTATAGAAACTCGACTGTGAATGAAGAGATGAGTCTCCTCCAGTGATCACTTTCAGAATGAGCTCTAGAATACCATGGTTCAGAAATATCTCAAGTTCTCTCTCACACACAAGACCATGAGAATATGGCTAGATAAAAATCCATGGAGCCCAGCAGTGTGTCTTCCAAAGTAGTGCTCAACCGGTTGTCCCTAGGAAGTCCACGAGAGGACATAAATGTAGTCCTTTCAAATAGTTGCTCTGCAGGTCTCTGTGTCATCTCCTAGTGCCTCCAAGATTGGAGGTTGCTTATAGCCCTCAAGACTAGTCACCATTGGCAGACTGATCCTTCCTCATGAGCTTGTCCAATTCGCTTTGAATGACATCAAAGCTAGTGAGCATCACACTATATCTCACAGCAGCAGGTTCTGTGTATGAATGACATGTTGTGTCAGAAGTCCTTCTCTTTGCTCATCCTGAACCTCTTCTCAACCAGTAATATTGGAGGGTCCCATGTTCTAGACTGGCCTTTCCCTTGTCTTTCAACAGCATCCCCAGGTGACGGATATATTCCACATGAAGAATACTTTCTCAGTATGCATGTATACTAATGCTAGAAGCATGGGAAACAGGTAGGAAGAACACGATGCTCTCCTGGGAATAGGAAAATACTACCTGATGAGTATCACAGAAACATGCTGGGATTAAGGCAGGACTGGAATGTAAACATAGTGGGGTTTGTCCTATTCAGAAAGGACAGGAAGGGAAAGAAAGGAGGGGGCGTAGCATTATATGTCAGGGAAAGGATAGGATGCAATGAGATAGAAGGTGGGGCAGATGGGGATCTGGTAGAGGTGGTCTGGGTAAAACTAAAGGGGGAAGGGACCTGATGGGGGGGGACCTGATAGTGGGGGTATGCTATCACCTACTGAGTCAACTTGAGACCTTGGACAATGCCCTGACAGACCAGATTCGAAGGATATCTCGGGGGAGAATATACACGGTAATTATGGGAGATTTCAATCTCCCATAAAACAAAGAATTTTATTCTTCTTTCTTTTTTAGTACATGTATTGCAATTGCAGCATGCGGGTTACATTGCATTTACATGGAAGTAAGAAGCTTAACCTTGTCCCATCTAGTCAGTTGCCCATTTGTAGTGGCACCCAGCAATAGCCTAACAGTAGAGAAAGGGCTTATCTGGATCTGCTGTTTGTGGTTGGTTGGTTGGTAGGTTGGTTGGTTTTCCCCATGCAGCAGAGTCCTCTAGGTCTAGTTCATGTAGACCATCTGTTCTAAAATGCTACATGGGGACACTTTTCTTCAATAGCATATTGGGTTGCCCATATTCTGTCTCAGGAAAAGGACTGGAATAATTATGTTGCAAGCCCAAGCAACAGTGGTTTGATCTTGGTAACAATCCACATTTCTCAATGCCCCAGGCTGCGGGATGATTTCTTCTCCAGGTGGAATTTCTGCATTCTGAATCACAAATTGTCGTTTTCAAATCATAGCTTTCAAACACTTTCTTATATGGCATGTTTGGTTCATTTCAAGCCAATTAAAGGCACTTGTGAGAACAAGTATCAAGTGATTTCTGAATTCCGCACTTTGCTGTCTAGGGAAATTTCAGCCTCATCACTCATCATCAGTCTGGAGGGTCTGGAGCGGATCCCATGTATAATTTTGTCCTCAGTTCCAAGTTCCATGTGCCCAATGGTCTTACACCATCTTCATAATCAAAATCTATAGCTGCTTTTGCTCATGGTGTTGAAATAACATATCACTATGCTACCTCTTCCCTTCTGCAATGCCCTATGTAAATCTTAGCCATCAATTTTTGACATTCTAATTATGGGACTCCAAGCAGTTATGCTCAATAGATCATGATCCCATCTTGTACATTCGTTCCTCTGGCTTTCTCTTCTTCCATTATACTCCTCTTTTTGTATAGGAATGTGGGTAAATTAATTTCCCTTTCTCTATTAAAGCGTGTGTGTGTTTACTTATCTAAGGATGATGTCATCATCTGGCTGATCTGGGATGTTTGGCAAGCAATACTGGCCATTTCATCTCAGCTCCTCCTGCCATGTGGTTTAAAGCCCTCATAAACTGGGTGGACCAGGGTCCAACACACACAGAGATGCTTTTGGGGTTCTGTCAAATACACAGTTACTGGAAATTTTCACTGGACTTCATGTATCTAGGTTCAAACTGATGACTTAACATGCCCCCAAGTATCATGTCCTGGACTTAGCACACCAC
>NW_025335762.1:11703953-11721616 GCF_004798865.1 Varanus komodoensis
GCTCAGACTTAGATAGGAGTACTGGTAGCTTTTAGTGAGAAGAGGTGGGTGTTATTGGGACTATGGACTGTTGGATTGTTCTCTTTCTTGGAATAAAATGTAGTTGAATTCCTGGCTCAGCCAGTCCCTTCTCTTCTGCCCAGTGCTGGCTCTGGGTTCCTGAAGGCCCCTGGGCCCTTCCCTCAGTGAGTCCACCTTCTCACCACCATGGTCACTGGCTGCTTTCCCTCCACCCTTCATAATACCTCTTGACAGTCAAACAGACAGAGAACCACTGAGCAAGCAGGTGGCAGCATCCACTGCTCCTCCTGGTCACCACCACCATTATCTGGACCAGAGTGAGAAGTAGGTGAACAGGCAGATTGCGATGGAGAAGAAGAGACACAAATCTAAGGCGCTCTTGTGAGTGGGTTCTGCTGGAGTATGGTCTCAGCACAAGCCTGAGAATGCCTACTTCTGATGCTTGCCCTCTTCCCACCCATCCCTTCCATTTCCCAAGCTCTCCCCTTCACACAATATGTATCCAGCCAGAAAGCAGAACCATGGATGCTTCCTGGGTTGTGGAAAAAGGGAAGGAGACACATAGATCTCTCCTATTCTTCTTTCCATAGTCAGACCAGGAAAAAAAGATCTAGTGGCTTCTGTGGACTGTTTTCCTGCATGGTGCGGGAAATGTCAGGCTATGATTTTGGGGTGGGGGGAATCACTCAGCTTAGCTCCTGAACCTGAGGATGGCCAGGAAGTTGGAAGTTGGCAGCCTCTAATGCCGGTGCCCCCTCCCCCCATCTTCCCCACACTACAGCTTGTCAAGGCCTCTCCCTCTCTCAGGCAAACACAGGTGTGCCAACATGTTGCAGTCCCTGGCAGAGATGATATCAGAGGTTAGCATCGCTGGGCCCCTGGTTGGGCCACTGGGGGAGCTGCTGGCCTGGCTGCCCCTCCTCTGCACCACCATTGACTGCTCAGCTCTGCGTTCTCTGTAAGCGAGCAATGACTGAAGCAGGAGCAGCAGTTTCCACTCCCCTTGACGCTGCCCTGCTGCCAAATGCATCGGGCCAGCATGGAGACAGCCAATGGACTGGCAATGGCAGAACCAGCCAAAGGGAAGGGGACCCTCTCCACAAGTTCAGATTGCTGAAGCCTTCTTCCAAATAACCACTGCTCACCTCTCCCTCCTGCTTGCCTTGAAATCGCCCTGTCATTGAAAAGCCCATCATTCTGGCAGTGCCAGTTTAAGCAGCAAAAGCACGACCATTTGCTAGTGAACAGCACGGATAACGTGGGCCAGCATTTGATTATTGGTCCACAAAAGGGAAGGGCCTCGCTCCTACAGGCTGCTCCTTTCAGATTCAAGTCACATCATGGCACAGAAGAATCTGCTCCTGGAAACACTCTTCCCAGCCAGTAACCGCCACCAACAACCTTTTAATGCTACAGCACCAGCCTTCCTTCCAGTCTAATGGATGCTCAGAACCATGGGAAGAAAACGCATTATAGAAAAATGGGGGCTCTCTCGAGTTCAGTGTTACCTTCCAACTACCTTACAATGCAGTTATTTCTGGACTGAACATTCTCATATAAAAACTTCAAAATCTCTTCTGCATCTGCTGGAAATCCACGATGAAAATAGGGCATTGAACAAACCTGGAGAGCTTAATGAAATGTCTCATGGTTCTAGAAATGGGGATTGGTGTGGTTTGGCCAGTTTGCAACCTATTTCCATTAGCAGTTGGTTTGTTTCTTTGATGAGTTCTCCCTGGGTGGTGCTGAACAACTAAAATAGGATTGAGGCTGCATTCCTGGGAGTAACGGGGATTTCTTCAGAGAAATCATGTTCAAAAGTGAGTTCTGAACATTGATGGATCAAGGCCTCTAGCTTATAGATTTATCTATATGTCACTTTTCTCCCCTGCTGAAGGCAACTTGCATAAAACATGACAGACACATTTGAAAACAATGCAGTACCCACAGAAGGAGCACAAAGCCATTGAAGCCCAACAATAAACAAACAGACTCCAAAGAGCGTGGAATCCAAATCGGCTGCCCAGATAGCAAATCTGTTGGGCAGCTCAGAAGTCGGAAAACCAGCAGAACTCCATTCATTCATGGATTTGACTACTTGGCACACAGATTTCAAGACTGGACAGGCTCTGCATTTGGTGGGGAATTTTGAAATCCAGGTGTTCATCATGGTAGCCCCCATAGTCATGCCCTCAAGACAAGTCCAAAACTGCAGGCAGCTTGTGCTGCAGCATCGCGAACCAGTTAAAGCAGTTCTCATCTCTTCTAGGAACAGCTTTCATGAAACAAATGGGCCCTAATTACCCATTCTGGATGAAACCAGTCTGCTACAACAAAACCAAGACAAAAAACCTGCTGGTATTGCATCCCTGCTGAGCCCCGGCCGCATTAGAACGCTGCCCAAACTGGATACCAGCACTAGGAAAACCAACACAGGGATAACATTCGACTTCCCTACTTCCACCCCAGTGATGGTGGCAGACCACATACAGCGCTGGGATGAACTGGGCCAATATAGGCCTGTTCATAGCTAGAGAGAGGGGGAAAATAGGGGTTTCCCATCCCTCATATTCACATAGACTTATCCAATGTCTTAGTGTTGGACCGATGCAAGAACTAAAACATGGTTATTCTTTGATAGTCTCACTTCTCCAAACTTTGCAACAGAATTTTCCAATCAAAGCAGTGCACACAAAACTGTGTAGATTAGACAAAATAATATTTTCAAAATGCATTATATTAGGAAAATGTTGTACAGCAATGTGTTATGCTATACAGAGAAAAAAAAGAAACATCACTGTTTGACTAGTTGTGGAGAATCAACCTTGCTAATAACTTAACGTATAGAAATAATGAATCAACGCCATCCATTTTCACAGAATTAGATTATATATCGTGTGGTTTTCTCTAGATATGTGTATGTACACATTTACATTAAAAGTGTTCAAGTTGTTTAGCCCTGGGGTCCACTCAGCTCACATTTTTGGTTTGCGTTCAAAGATTTTTCTTTATAGCTATGAGGCTTAGTAAATTACTTTGGTGAAAAATGAAATTTGAGATTGCATGAAATAATACAGGCCCCTGGAACATCAGGTGTGGGGGATCAGCCCTTTGAGACTTGCCATAAAAACTGCAAGAGTTGGCAACAATGGTAGTTCAAAATAGTTCCAGGGCAGAGACATTTGGCAAGGATCCCCAGTGATTCTACCAAAATTCCTCAAAAGAGCTTTGCTTTGCTTTGCTTTGCTTTGCTTTGCTTTGCTTTGCTTTGCTTTGCTAGAATCCCTTTCTGCATTTTTCCAAGGCATGCAAGAGCTGGCAGGAATCAACACAATGTTAAGGAGTGATAACTGAATATTATCCAAAGGTGGGTCACCAGCTGGTTTGTGACCTACCAGCTTCGTGAAGGGATGGGGTACCTCTTTCAGGCCAAGGGCCGGATTCTGTTTTGTTGAGGGTCTTGGGCCCGCATTCCACTGATGCGAAGGGTTGAAGGAAACAGAGAGGCATCAAAGATAAGAGTGGTAGGTCCGAAATACCACCAACAGCAACCAAAAAAGAGCTCATTGAAGCTTTAAGATCTTACTGCCAGTGCTAAAACTTGGGAGAGGCATTTCCGTCTTTTAAACTGTGTGTGTGTGTGGGGGGGGGGGAGACTGTGATTGGGGAAAAGCAGGTGAGTCAATGAAAGAAGAGGGGGGCAAGGAAAGGGGGCACCACTTCCTGAGAAGTTCCAGATGGTGAGATTGGCATCCCAGGAGGGCTTAACACCTGTGGGTTGCTGGGATTCTTGCAAAGTATCATAGTGCTTGATCTGATCCAGTAAACATTTGCCCTGTTTGTAAACAAGGTTGCAAAGTTAGGATCACAGTTCCTTTACCTGTTAAGAATTCCATGACATGTTCATTTCCTTTGTCAGTGAGTGGGTTGTGGTATTTTCATTAAAAGAAAATAGAAAATGCATGACCACTGTGGTGCCAGACACCATTAGTTGCTAGTAAATCCCATTTTATTCAATGTGCCTTCCTTCTGATTGGGAAAGTCTTTTGCACTCTTTTTGCATGCCAGGTTACAAAAACATGGTCTTCTTACTTTTTGTACTTCAAAAGATATATCCAAACAAACAAAATAAAAGAAGAACCAGTCTTCCAGCAATCTCTCAAAGAAGAACATTCTTTGGTTCATCCCTTTTGGTTTACTGACCTTTGGAGTAAAAAAAAAAATCCATTCTATTTGAAATGTAGCCAGTTGGTCCCTGAACCATTTTCTTTGCTACAATATTTGCTTTCTCTATTTTCACTCATTTTATTTGTCTCCAGGATATCATAGACTTTCAGCCCAGCATTTGTGTATCCTCTGTGGAGATGACTGAGAAGGGAGAAAAGGAGAGGCACCAATTTCCAGGGAACTCCCTAAGGCAAAAAAAAAATGAGCTGGCTGAAATCAATGATCTCTATTTTCACCAGGTTTTCAGTGCCATGTAGAACTGAACTGTGTTTCACGAATGCAGAAAAGAAGGTGGTGGGGAAGAGATCCAAGCACAATAATTTAAGGTTCAACTCAAAGAAAGCAGAGAAGAGGCTGCCCTCTACATATGGATAGAAGAACTGCAAGCAGCAAAGGCCAACTTTTCCAAGGAGTTGTAGAAAGTGAAAATAAGAACTCCCTTAGTGGAGCAGAATTCTGAAATAGAAGATGTCAGGCAATCCGTGTTTACTCTACAGAAATGTTGGTCCAGCTTTAAAGTAGCCTTCAGTCCTTATGGGAATCCAAATGTTTGCTTGATGGATTTACAAATTGTCTTTTTAGACTGACTTTTTAAAAAACTGGCCAATACACAAGAAGTGCTTCAATAAATAAACAGCTTGTGTACCTTTAGGAATTAATTATGCCCTGTATGGAATATCCTAGAGTCTTAAAAGAACTAGCAAAAGAAGACTCAGAACCACTGTCCTTTTTGAGAATTCATGGAAGACAGGAGAAGTGCCAGATGACTAGAGAAGAGCTAATGTTGTCCCTACCTACAAGAAAGGGGGGGAAAGATGAATCTGGGAACTATAGACCAGTTAGTTTGGCATCAATCCCTGGAAAATTCTGGAACAAATTATAAAACAGTGTGCAAACACCTTGAAGACAATGCAGTAATCACTAGAACCCGACATGGATTTCCCAAGAACATATCCCGCCAGGTGAGCCTAATTTCATTTTTTGACTGGGTAACCTCCCATACTGTGGGATGGCTGGAATGCTGTGCATGTAAGCAAAACCTTTGACAAAGTGCCCTGTGACATTCTGATTAGCAAACCTGAAAATGTGGGCTCGACAGAACTACTATTAGGTGGACCCACAACTGGCCACAAAACCAGACTCTAAGAGTGCTCACCAATGACACAAACTGGAGAAAGGTGACAAGTCAGGTGCCAGAGGGTTCTGTAGTGGGGCCAGTGCTGTTCCACGTTTTTATTAATGACTTGGATGAGGAAGTACAAAGAACGACAATGAAATCTGCAGATGACACAAAGCTGGATGGAATAGTGAACACCCTGGAAGACAGAGATAAGATACAGGGTGATCTTGATAAGTTAAAATGGTGGGCAGAGAACAACAGAATGAAATTCAATAGGGACAAATGCTGAGGCCTCTACTTGGGAACAAGTAACCAATACAGTGCTACAAGATGGGGATCACTTGGCTCAACAATACTGCAAATGAGAAAGATCTTGGGGCTGTTGTAGAACACAAGCTAAATATGAGCCAACAATGTGGTTCAGCTGCATTAAGGGCAAAAGCTATTTTGGGATGCATCACTTCCAAAACACATGAAGTACTAGTTTCTCTATGATCAGCAATAGTCAGACATCACCTGGAGTACTGTGTCCTGTTCTGGACACCTAAGCTTCAAAAAATACACAGAAAAGCTAGAAAGGGTACAGAGGAGGGCAACAAGGATGATTCAGGGACTGGAGGCAAGCCCACATGAGGACCGACTGAGAGAACTGGGCATGTTCAGCCTTGAGAAGAGAAGACTGAAGGGAGATATGATAGCCCTCTACAAGTACCTGAAAGTCTGTCACAGAGACGAAGGACAAGGTCCCTTCTCATTCATTCCAGAGTGCAGGAGGTGGAATGATGGACTTAAGCCAAAAGAAACCAGATTTAGACTAGACACCAGGAAGAATTTCTCGACTGTCAGAGCAGTATGACGATGGAACCCATTACCTGGGGAGGTTGCAGGCTCTCCCTTGCTAGAGATATTCAAAAAGCATTTGGACAGTCACCTGAATGGTATGGTGTAACTTAGTGTCCCACAACAGCAGGGGGTTGGACTAGATGGCCTTCTGGCCCCTTCCAACCGTACTGTTCTATGATTCTATCTATCATTCACAAAAAATCACAGTGTCAGAAGTGAACTTAGAGGCCCCCAGACCTTTTGAACCTAAGGACCCAATATGGAAACTGAGAAACCACTCTGGGCACTATGACAAAACTGAATCACGAAATGGCTGCTGAAGGTGGTTGGCTAGTCAAGTAGTCATGACTACTCATAAGCCAGCTCCCCCATGGAGAGAAATGCTAATACTGGAGGCTGGGAGGGAGACAGAGATGGAAAGAATTGCTTCGTGGTCTTCCCAGTCATTTTTGCTCAACACAAGCCATTCCCCTTTACTTGCCTGCTCCTTCTCTCCATTCCCACCCTCTAGCTTCATTCCTGCCCCTGAACTTTTCCCTATTATTTCTCTCCCCTCCCCATCCCTTGCCTTCTCCTGTCTCTCCCTTTCTAGCCTCTCCCCTCTCTCCTCCCCTCCCCTTTACTTCATTGTTTCTGACCTATTTTAGCCGTTAGCCTTGTTCTTTCTCTCCTCTTTGTCTTGCTCACTGAACATGATCAGCAGCAGGGTCAGAAACTGGAATGAGAGCTCTTTTATTATCATCATTTATTATTATTTCAAGCTTTTCTCTAAAGTGGGGGTAGGGTCCTGTGGATACTATTGGGCTGCCTGTGGACACTGCACCCCCCCTCCCCGAATCTAGTCCAGTTCTTTTCCAGTACTGGACATCTAACAGCACAGCATCCCTAAGAGGTGGCCACTGAACTTGGCTTTTCTTTCCTACTATCCAGTAGTCTGTTTCTTACTCTCTCATCTCATCCTGCAATCCCATAATCTTCCACAGGGTGGCCGTGTTACGGAAGACAGTGCTCTGTTGCAAGGGACAGCTGCTCCTAGTCCAGTTTAGAGAGAAAGTCCTCTCAAAAAGAAGATTCAGGGCCTCAGCATTTCCCACCAACAGCTAGTGGACAAACTGCAGAGTGGGGTCTTCCCCATGACAGTGCCCCACCTTGGATTTCATTGAAAATGTTCCTCATTCTTTCCAAATTTGCATCTATACATATGTAAGATCTGTGTAGTACCTGGAGCGTGAGATTGAATTCCTAGCCCCATTCTTCCAATCAGCCCTGGATTTTCTGCTTTTTGGAAACCTGCGTGCTCCTTCTTGCTGTTGTTTTTGTTGGTGCCTAAGCAAGCGTCCTAGCTCTTGTAGATATCAGTACCTTGCACAGCAGGTACTTTGCTGCCTGAAGCAGAGTCCAAATGATGCCCCACCTCCACTACAGCTAACCGTTTAAGAAGTTGCACGTCACCATTAAGCTTCTGCCTTTGCACTGCTGCCTGAAACAGGTTGCTTCGTCTTTCTTTAAGGTGAGGCTGGTCCTCCACAATCTTGCAAAAAGGTACAAGAGAGGGCAACCTCCGGTGCTCACGGACCTCCTCTGGCCTGCTCCTGGGCTTAATCTGGCTTCCAGAGCATCAAGCACACCTTGCGGGCCTCACCTTTTGTCCTCCCCAAGCCCCGCCTCCTTCCCAAGCCCCTCTCTCTAGATAGAGGACTCCTCATGCTGTCTTCGATAAGGCAAAACAAAAGGAGCCCCCACTGCGCCACTCATCTTCCTGCAAGCCCTTACCTCCCATCCCGATGGTAGCCTGCTTGGGGTGCAAGTGGGGTGCAAAGAACCGGTTCAACCCAAGTTGAGCAAGAAAGGAGGCACTTGGCCATTGCTCACAGAAGTTGATTCCTGCAAGTGTTGGCCAAGTTGCTACCTATGCAGGAGAGTCAGACACTGATGCCTCTTTTTTCAGAGAAAAATAAAATGCGGGCGCTATGGCCCTAGTCAGGCTTGTGGCGGGGGGGGGGGCTTTGGGGCAGGGTTCCACCCCCTCAATATCATCTGGCCCACTCTGCTTGGTTTGGGAGGCACATTGACCCCTGGCCTACACAGTGTCTCCTCTTGCCTGGGATTGTCAATGTTAATGCTTAAAGGTGGGACCACTCAATCTATGTCCACAAATTGGTGTCCGGAAGGCACAGAAATGCATCCTTTTAAAGTCCTCTTCTCTTGTGGAAAAATCAGGAAGCCAGATTGATCAGCAACTCTTCACAAATTTGCTGCAGGTAAGAACTGAATATACCTGTTTCCCAGCCACTGGGGAATATTCCATCCAGACCTGGATCCTTTCTAAGCGATGCTTAGAACAGACCCACTGAAATCGCTGGGAGTTAAGTTAGTCTTGATTAACTTGCACCACTGACATAATGTGGCTCCAATCCTGTATGTGGAGATCAAAACATAGATATGCTTACTATTATTTAAATAGTAATCCAGCCTGAATGGTATTATACAGAGAAATAATGTGCCTTCTCATAGTTGTCCTGTGCACCTGCTCAGTTTTTATGTAATTGGAAACAGCAAAGGGAAAAACTGTATTCTTGCTGCCAGAACAGGACCAGAAGCAGATTATGATAATGACCAGGAACTCTTAATACCGTTCATGAGGTCACCATACTTCAGAGATGACTTGACAGCATGTAGCAACAGGACACCCCATAGCCAAAGTTCTGTGATAAGCTGTAGTGGATTTCTATTTTAAAATCTGGTCAGTATTTCCAAACGTGCATCTATCCCTATACAGAAACACATGTGCATTTTATTTAAACTTGCTTTGTCCTCTTTGTTGGCAATGCACGAGCGGATGGCTTATGCAACGTGCAGCCTGCCATTCTGCAAGCCGCCCCCACCAAATCATATTTTCTGCATCTAATAATGTATGGGCAGTCGATTCTGCTCTTCTGACACATCTTCATTTTTAATCCACATTTTTAAATGGATGAAATATAGGTGATTGCAGAGTAAAACAAGATGGTGCGTAGAAGGCAGAGCAGAGCATTCTGCCATGGGTGATCCAAGAGAGGGCTTGGGCAACGTTTCACGGTGGTGCAAGCTGGGCTTTGCTCCCATTTGCAGAATTCTGTGCAAGTTACTTTCCTTTTAATTTCACCAGTTTGTTTTCCGGAGATTTTGTGGCACAGCAGCCATTGTTTAGACACCTTTTTGCTGAAATTAGAAGGGAGAGATGGGCCTCCTCTCATCCTCTCTTCCTTGTCACCCAGGAGAGAAGCTGTACTGACAGCCAATGAAACGGAGGGGTGAGAGCAATTGTATATAAAATCCATGACAAGGAGTGGTCTTTGGCTTTCCACTTGGAGCCAGGACCCTGCAAGATGCCCGGGCAACTAGAGCCTGAGGAGCAATACCTGTTTAAATAAAGGCACCAATCAGCAGCCAGTCATTTCATAAACTGTTTATCTGAAAGATAAATCTAAAAGAGGTGCCTTGGCTGAACCAGGTCCCTGGGGTTAAATCAATATTCCCTTCTAGTAAGGAGAAAGGGAGCCGGCAATTCAGTTAACAAAAGCATTTGTGGCACTCCTCTGTATCCAGTAATCAGGAAAGGCTTTAAAACTGTTGAAAGAAGACATTCAGGGGCTACAAACTGCCCACTCCTTGGACAGCAGGTGCTACTGGAAGAGAAAACAAATGGAGCCACAAGCTGCCCATGCCTCTGTGTCCCAATCAAATCTACTTTGTGACTGAAGGTTATTGCTTACATTGTTAGATGGCGAAAGGGTAAGCTCCCATTGTGGCATTCAACAGGATCATGCCTATTCTATCATACGGGGCACGACTGCAATTGCACAGAGCAAACTGATCCCCATTACGACCCCGAGCCTTCAATGACAGTTAAGTCATTCATCAATTCAGAGTCGGAGTGGCTTAAATGAATGGCTATACTTAAAGAACAGGAAGGAGTTTGGGTGGAAATTCTAATTTTGCTTATGTACTCTGATTCTCATATGAAGAAAGGAAGTCCCATAATGGCGTGATTTTCATTCAAGTCACTGATCTGTAATATACCTCACGGATAGAGTGCATGATTTACTCATGTAAAATCTCAGCTTCAGCTCCCAGAGCCTCTCATTAGATTGATAACAAGATGTGGGCCACAGAAAAACTCTTGTTCTGGGTAAGCTATGTAAACTTTCAATGCACACCTGGTTATGTTTGCATGTACATCAGTCATGCTCACACATTTGCTTCTTCAGAAGAAACTTAGAAACAAAGAAACAAAATGAGTAAGAAGGGGCCTCCCAGGCCATCTAGTCTGACAGCCAGCTCTGCTCATGACATGCCTACCATGTGCATGTCCATCCTATCCTTGAACTCCCTCTGATGGGGCCTCAACCACCAACCTCCCATGGAAGCCCATTCCACACCCTCGGTGTCCTAACTGTCAGGAAGTACTTCCTGGCATCCAAATTCAACCTTGGTTCCCTGAGCTTTGCTCCATCGGAGTGCGTCTTGCAACTGTGCTTCAAAACTTCCACAGGGTTACACTGGGGGCGTTATAGGAAATCAAAGTGGTAGTTCACCAGCCCTGCTGCCCAGTGTTCATCGGGCAGCTAAAGGGGGTCCCAGGGCAGGCATCAGGAACCCTGGCAACTGACCGAGGGTGTTGCTGAATGATGGTGCCAGCCAGCCTGGCTCTAGCTAGCCTCTTTATGTGCAGAGACATGAGGAAAGGCATGCAGGCAGCATCCTGATTGCCTGAGCTCCTATTGAATATGCCATTCAATTCAATAACTTTAAGCACTTTGGGCTACCTGTATTTATGTTCCGACCATCCTGCAATGATTTCTTGCTCCCTGAAGGCTCCATCACAAAATTCCAGCCGATGCCTCTGAGGTTCTTTAAAACCCCAGCCCACAGCACAAATGAGAATAACAGTTTCGTAATAACGACCTTCTGCTTCCATGCTAACCTTTTTGTTCTTCTTGTTCTTCTTTTTGCCAGAGATTTATGTGACACTTGAGAAGCCTACCAGCATATCAGATAACTTTAATAGTGTAATTTGTTTTTATGATCCTTTTGGTGAATATACAAAAGCTGACAACTCCCTAATTCACATATGCATACCAACGGAAGCAACATTAGAAGCCTATGACTCTCCTGAGCTTGGACAAGCAGGTGGATCTCAGGTGGACAGCAGGGAGGAAAGGAAAATACAAAATGGGCAAAAGCAACCAGTGACCCATAACAATGATCAATGACTGGCAGGGCCCAGCCAAAGGGTGGGGATGCTGGTTGTTCACAGTATAGCCCCATTGGCCATGTTGATTTTGGAGTTTTCTGACATGCAAATAGAAGCAACAGGGTGAGAGGATTGGTTCACTGGCTGCTGATGTCACAATAGCTCTTAGCTCTGCAAGGAGAAAGCCCTTTCTTCGCACCACAACTTCTATTAGCATAGGCAAGGGTCAAGGTATCGGAGCGTTCTAGTCCAGAACATCTGAGGCTCCAGTCCCTCTTTCCCTGTCAAGATTTGCTAGCATGCAAAATTTGAAAATACTGGTACAGCCATTCTAGGCAGCATTACAGCAAAGAAACCTGGCAAAAGAGAAAGGCCAAGCCAAGCTATGATGAGGTAATAAGCTCTCCTGCTCCTCCTTCCCCCCCCCACCTTGATTCACATTTTCTTTCTATCTCACACAGATGCTAAATCACTGGAAAAGGCTGTGCTGACCAGCTTTAGATGCTATTGAATGACCCGTGACTAAATAAGCATCTTCTCTGGGAGAAAGGCAGTGACTTGCCCTGCAGGCCTTCTAGCACTCCAAGTTGACGCTTTGTTCATGAGGTTGGTTGGCTCAGGACACACATAAGAAAATGCATTTGCACCATGTATCTTAATTAACCGCCTGCCTTGCCACAAGGCGGGCTGCCATTGGCCAGTGGGGCCCTTTTGGGGAGTGTGAGCACATTTGCAACCCGGAGAGTGCCATGGACACTCTCGTGGAATGGCTGCCATGGTCCATCACAAGACATGCCTTTCTCGGGCGGCAAACAGGCAAGATTAAAGCAGCGCAACCTGGCCAGAACTTCGGGAGAGGGCAGAGGTGAATTCTGAGCTCCAAAAGACAAAGCCATCCCTCATACCCATCATTTCCAGCAGACAACACACAGGTGTACACACATTGCACACAAATTGTACACAAATGTGGGCAGCACAGCACAACACAGCACGAGAGAGGCACCTCACTTCACCTGGGCACCCAGGACACGCCCTTTCATTCCCACCTTCCTTTTCTCCTTTTCTCTTCTGGGTTGATAATCTACAAAGATCCATCATTTTTTATTTCATGAAAATGCCTCTGGCTGTTTCTTCACTTCATAGCATGCCAGTCTCCCAGTTTTAAAAAGAGCTTAGTTTCTAATATCTTAATATTGGAGATCTAATATTGTGAACCACCCAGAAAGCTTCAGCTATTGGGTGGTATATGAATGAAACAAGAACAATCAAAATCGAGGCAGGCAGGAATCCCAATGGGTGCCAAGACAAACATCTGCAGAGCATGTTTGAGACCCCAGGCTTGGATCACATTAATGTGTGGAAGATGTTCGTATAACTGTGATGGTGTGATGGAATCCTGACGTACAAGGTTAGTCTGCCTCTGCATTCCAGGTGCAGAGTGCAGGATCCAGCATTAAGGGTCAGCATGTTTGGGCACTTGCCAAGGGCCTACCCTCTAACAGGGGGCCCACTCATAAGAGCCCTTCCTCTTTGCCACTGCAGCCCTGTTTGTTCACTTGTCTCTTGCTCTAGCCCAGACAATGGTGGGAGGAGCAGTAGATGTCACCGCCTGCTTGCACATTGGCTTACTTCCAGGCAAGAAAGCAGACGATGAGGGAATGGAGGAGGAGAAGCTGCTAGTAATGGCAGTGAAATGTAACTCGCTAAGGGAAGGAGTTCATTAAGGGTGGGGAAGTCCTAATGTGCTGGGAAGCCCATAATCATACTGTGAATCCTCAGGGGCATCCAGCTGGCCCTTATAAGAACCAGCATGCTGGACTAGATGGACTAGCAGACTACTGTGAACCCGGAACTAGCCCTCCATGGCCCACTCCATGTGGGCATGCATGTACTCTCCTGTCTGTTTGCCTCCTGGCCAGGGTCTCTGCTTCTCTTGTGGGGAACAAGGCAGGAAAGAGGCACCAACCTTCTTCACATGGTCACCATAGCCTACTATAGCTAAACAAGGCCACTGCAAGTTACGGCACCCACAAGCTCCAGGTTGCCAATTTGTGCCCCCATGTCAGCATCTGGGGCGTGGGTGACTGGGTATCAGGTCAGGGCACCAGGACCCAGACAACCAGCACAATATTCAGGCCCATTCCAAATTGTAGTCAGGCAGTCCAGAGATCAAGGTGGGTAACAGAAATGCAAGGTAGGCCAATCCAAATAGAGCAGAGCAGGTCATGCCAGTCAGGAGTTGAAAGCCAGGGAGACAAGCTGAGGAGAAGCAGATTCCTGGGAGTGGAGCAGAAGCTGGAGCAGGTGAAGGCAGGCATGGTCCAGAAGCAGAGGCTGGAGCAAGGCAACGGGCAGCGTTTCCAGAAGCAGGTTCCAGAAGACACGGGAAGCTCCAACAACATCAAGACCTTTGATTGCTGAGACCACATCTGAAGGGAAGAGCCGGTTCTTCTGTAGCTCTTCCCTCAGGGCTCCCAGGTGGTGCTCATGACAGCCCTGGTGGCAGCCATTGCCTGTAGGCCCAGTCAGGCAACCACAGGGCTGCTATTCTGGTCTCTGGCCAGAAGAGGGAGCCCTGGTCCTGCCTCAGAACCTCACACCCCACTGCAGCTCCTCATGTTGTCTGAACCTGGTCAAGCTGGCATGCTGGAATGGTCAATAAACCACCCTCCAACATACAAGAGGCCATGGGTTCTGGGTGGCTTGTTAACCACCCCAGCAAGCCACCCTTGCAGGGTTTGCATGACACAAAAACCTGAGCCCAGCAAGAGTTCCTAGGAAATGAGCTGGCACATAATCAGCATGTGTGCCGTTAACACGTCTCCATGGCTTATTCACCACCGGTATGTTGTGCGAAGACTGCCAACAACTGGGAGACAGATTTGATTTCCTGCTGCATACTGAGAAAAGGGAGCAGCAGGGAAGCTGAGTAACTTGCCCAGGGAGAAAAAGAAGGATGCTCCCTCACTGGGCAGCTGCTCTTGCTTCCACTGTGCACAGAACAAAGCCATGGCGGTTGCTGTTAAAGGGCAAATGTAGTCCAGTGGAAGAGCACTTGCTTTACATCAGGGGCAGTTCCTGGTATCTCCAGTGAGACAGACCAGGGAGCAGGCGATGGGGAGAGACCTCTGCCTCAAAGTGTGGATAGAAAGGCGTCATCAGCCCTCTGTATTTTGATAGAATAGAACATCCGCTGGGATGGAATGGAATGGAATTTCCTGATGATCAGTGTTGCTTGGCTGGGGCATAGGGGAGTTGAAGTCCAAGATCTGGAGAGCCAAGGGTTCCACCCTGGATATAAACCAGAAGGGCCCGCCTTCTTTCAGCCCAAGGCCAGATGCAATTTCCAAGGCAGGCGGGCAGAGCCAAAGGCAAAGGAGGGCAGGACCAGAAGTTCCCTGCTATTTTAGCTTGAAGCCCTCTCTGCCAGAATTTCAGTCTTTCAGACCAGAAGTGAGGTGTACAGAAGATGGAAAACCACCACATGGTCAAGCAAAATGGGTGGAGCTATGGGAAGGGAGTGCAGCTGTCTTGAGGAAACCCAGAAGGCTGGTGGGTTGGATTTGGCCTGTAGGTCTAAGGTTCACTGCCCTGGAGCAAACAATGCCAAATTAGAAGGACTTGATCCTAGGCAGCTTCCTAAGTCTATTCTGGCTTGGACAGATTTGTTCATGCCCCCGCCCACCCATCCATCCCAATCGATGGTTAGCAGCCTTTGTGGGACTGATCGAAAACCACCTGTGAAGCCCTTTGCACAGGCGGCTGCGAGCCTCTTTCCGCTTTGCAGGCATGCTTCTCGGCTGCTGCTGAGCCAGGAGAAGCTCTTCCATTTGTATTCTGCTCTCCTCACTCAGGAATTTGAACTACTGCATAATCTGTAGCAAAGTAATTTTCTCCCTGGTGAATGATGAGGTAATAAAGCAGTCGGACGATCAATATCAACTGATGTAATCTGCCGAAAAACAGCAGCCTCTTCCCAAGTGTGACCCAGGAGAAGAAACTGGCTTTGGAATGGGGTACTCAAGAGAGAGAGGGAAGGAGGGAGAAAACTGCTGCTCCATATTCCAGGGGAGCAGCACGAAATGGGGGCCTTGGACCCGTTTCCTGCTCATGCTGCCACTCACTCTGTGGAAGGCAGCAGCAATGCAGGAGCTTTAACTCATAAACGTTCTCCCTTTGAACTTCCCCAGAAGGAAGCTGTTGTGAAGTGGGCATTAGAAGAGCCCCGCAGAATCCTACTGTCTGGTTCAGCATTCTCAACCAGCTGCCTATGGGAAGCCCACAAGTCCTGCACCAGATGGCCCAAGGCTGACTCAGCCCCACCCAACATGTGTCCTAGAGTTTGGGTCTGTTGTTGCACTGTGTGTCCTTTAGGTCTTCCAGAGAGAACCAAAGATCTTCCATTGACCCTTGGATTACTCTTCATGCCTTTCTAAAGTACTCCAGCTCCATTAGGGTTTCCTCACGAGTTCTCCAAGCCAAATTAATTGAATTAAAAGCATCACATTGAATGGGGCCACCACGACCCCTTTATCTCCTCTCTAGAGGAAGCTCACTCATTTTCTTCTCTAAAATCTTGGAGGATCTTAACACTTTCCTTGGGTCTCACCCAATGACAGTTTCTTGGATCAGATAGATAAGAGAGAAGGGTTTCAGAATGTAGGAAAATGAAGTTTTATTTTTCAATGTAGCTTAAAGTAGAATAAAATGTTATTTTTACATTACATCCCAAAACTACATCTTTTTTTACTGGGTTAATCTCAAGGCTTTGTCCACCTGTGGCTACTGGATCAGACTTGGCTTTGCATTCAGCTTTAAAGCAGTTAGGCTAATGTTAAACTCTGGGCTTATTGCTCTTAATTTCATCTGATTGCTCTGGACTTAATGGCCCCTTCCCTATCATTAGAGGGTAATTGGTTGGCACACTCACTGATCCTGGTGGATTGGGCCATAGGCAGCTTCCCTCAACTTCTGCCCTGTTGGCACCACTGGCTTTCAGCTTCCAGGCACCTCTTGTGCCTGTTCCCTTGAGGCATGCGGCAGCTGCTGCTTCTCATCTGTAGGTTATGCTTCTCATTTCAGATGCTTTTCTGGAGCAAAAACCTCTCCTCTGCCAGCTCTTCTTAGAGATGAAAATGCAAACTGGACTCATGAGATCCAACAAGGTGGAAAAAGCACATGGAATGACCACAGCCAGGCACCTCCTCTGGGGAGCTGGACACCTGAGACACAGATGGGAGGTTTCACAGGGTGCTGACTATTACTGAAGATTACTTGCACACTTTTAGCTGAAGATGCCTTGCACACTCCCCAGAGTGTGTATCCAGAAAGAAAAGGACCATACTCTAGCTGGACTCATGGAATTCTTTCCAGAGGCCAAATCAGATGTGACATGACATGGAAATGTCCTTGTATTTAACATGTAAATATTGCAGCTGTTGTTTTCCAAAATGCAAATAGCCTGCGCTGATAATGTATTAGAAGCACAGCAGGCATGGAGGGGCATTTAGCTTTCTTCCCCTGCCACAATCCAGAGTGAACATGCTTCTGAATCCGGGGTTTGTTTTGCAAGAGGCAATTCTTCACTGGCACAAATGGGGGAGGTTCTCTTTCCAATACAAATACTAGAAGGGGTGGAAAGTGTTAAAATCCTATGAAATGTCTGATGCAATTCCAGCAGTTATAGCATGCACACATCCACTGCTATTTACATTATTAAAAACATCCAGGTGCATCTCATGTCATGTCTACTTCTGACCTATGCTGTGAACAAGCTGTGAGTCTTCACCGTGTTACTCATGCCATGCTTGAAGTCTATGGGACCCAGAGTAAGGCTGGTACCCTTCTTCTCCTCTGAGGGTCTTCTTAGCTACAGTGGGCCCATGGAAGAGGTTGATTTGGCTAAAGGAAGGGGGAGCCAGGGGATTATGTTTGTAGATTTCAGATCACTCTCCCTTCCATAGTTGGAGCACTAACTTACTCTCAAGGCCAAGAAGCTTCCTGAAGAGTGCACGACTTTTGGCCTTTTGCCTTCAACTCCCACCATGGCTCACTAGTCAGGCCTCACCTGGAATATTTTGTCCAGTTCTGGGCACCAAGATGTAAGAAAGATGCAGGTAAATTAGAAAGGATCCGGCAGAGGGCAACAAAATGATCCAGGGTTTGGAAACACTGCCCTATGAGGGGAAACTGAGAGAACTGGGCATGTTCAGCCTT
>NW_025335762.1:11721716-11727175 GCF_004798865.1 Varanus komodoensis
GTGGTGTGGACTCTGTCTGTGCAATCATAAATGACTGTACCTTCTCCCCTTGTGTATTTGCTTGTGTGCATGATGAAGAATCAGACAGCTAGGTAGACATATGCCAACCAAACAAAGGAAGGGACCTGGGAGCACAAAGACTAACCTGCAGATCTATGCAATGACTCAAGATGCCATAACAGCATTCCTGTCCAACATCCCTGTCCTTAAAAGGGCTTCCACTTAAGGCCCTCCATTGAAGAAGAGCCTACCATTGATGATTAGAAGAGTTCCCCTCACATTCAGCTGAAACTTTTCCCACAGCAATTTCCACCATCAGTCCCAGTACCAGCCTGTGAAACAGCAGAGAAAAAGCCCATTGCATTGCTTTGTTATCTGAAGATGGAGATCCTCTCTGTTTTGTGAGTTTTCGCGTGTGCACTTTCCTGGAGGTAAGAGAAGTAAACCCTCCAATTCTAAACCTGCAGGGATACACCCCTATTTCCTTCTTCCTTATCATTATGAATGTACCTGCTAGAACACTGTATCTAGCTGTCCCCACTGGGCTGTGGACATTCACAAGTGGGCCAGAGCAAGGAACAAGAGCCCAGAAGCCATGGAAGGATCCAGGAGGTAGTCCTTCAGAGCAAACAGGAAGCAGGACCATAAAAGCACCAAATATACCAGAATATTCATGAAGTCTTTTGTCATTTAGGAAACAGGAAGCCTTTCCGATAGTCTTTCCTAACCAGAGCAATCTATCAGCCAGCCTGGGTGGATGGTAGAGGTCCAGAGCCAGAAGGTCTTTCACTGAGAAGTGGCCACCCTCTGTTCAGCCATCCACCAGATGAGGCAGCAGCAAATTCAGCAGCTCCTGACAGTAGCAGGGCCGGGTATTGGTCAGTGGAGTACAAACACCTCCTCTAAAGGCCAAATTCAATATGGATGAGGAGGTTCCATGAAGAGGATCGTCCACTGCAAATAGGGCAGCCGTAAAGGAGCCCCTAGCAGCCAAGCCTGAAGTGTGCCTAAAAGTTTTGGAAGGAACACACCAAAAGGTAGTAGCAGGAGGTGTATTTTATCTGATCTGCAGTCCTTTTGAAGACAACACTGTAAAGTGTTTTTATTTAGCCCTTATTTTTACTGTCCTACTGCAATATGTTTGCATCCAAAAAAATTCAATAAGTAACCTCAGTAGTGATTATAGTGCTTGCCAGCATGTTACAAACAAAGTGGGTTTTTTTTAACTCAAGCATCGCCCGTTAGCAGCATATCGAGAATGAGCTAAAGAGGAGCATTCTTGCCATAGACTCAGAGTGGTAAGACCAACAAATCCACACAGATTCCTGCTCAGTGCATGAATCCAGCTTAAGGCATACCTAGCTGATGAGAGTTCAGTCTTTGCTTGAATAGTTCCAGTATGGAAAGCCCACTAGGCAGTTGGTTTCATGGTTTGACTGCTCTGACTTTGGGAAGTTTTTATTTTTATTTTTTTCTTCTGAGGTTCAACCTAAATCTGCTTTCTGGTAACTTAAGCCCATTATTTTGTGTCCTACAGTCCTGGATGACAGAACAGTTTGAGTCTCTCTTCTGTGTTACAATCCTTTAGAGATTTGAAAAGTACTATCACATCCCTTCTCATTCTTCTCTAAACATACTCAGTCCTTTTAATCTGTCCTTGTAGGATTTAATTTCCAGTCCCCCGATCATCTTCGTTGCCTCTCTCAGCTCGTTCCAATTTATCGGAACTCTTCTTAAAGTGTGGGTTCCAGCACTGGACACAACTTTGGGGTCTGACTAGTGCAGAATGGAGTGGGATTATCCCGTCCTGTGATTCTGAAAGACTTGTAGACTTCCATTGATGTATCCTAACATCGTATTTGGCTCTTTTGCAGCCACATCAAACTGCTGACTTACATTCAGTTTACAGTTGACTACACATACAGTTCCTTGCAGAAATATTCACATACACACACACTCCTTGACTTTTCCACTTTTTGGCATGTTATAGCCTACAAATGAAATGGATTTATTTAGCATTGTTACCATTGTACACAAAATGCTTATCACTGCAGAGGTGCAAAATATGTTTATTGTGGAGCAAAAGTTAACAAAACCAAACTGCAATCCTGGCCAATTTCCAAGTCCCCCCCTCAAGGGAACGCATCAAGCACTGGATGCTGCTCCCACTGAGCCTCATCAAGGGATGGGTGTTCTCGGGACCAGAGCGCTGCTGGCATCGTGCCACACTGAGCCTCTTGCAGCAAAGCTGAAAGTTCAGTCTTGGTCTCAGGCAGATCACGTCATAGTGGTGACCAACCATATGCAACCAACAAGTGAAAGCTTTGAGCCGCAATAGCAAATACTTTGCACCTTCTCAGTGTTGAGTACCATGTGTACATCACAGGCCAACAATGCCAATTAAATCCAGTTGAAGTCCTGGTTGTAACACAAAAAACCCTGGAAAAGTCAACAGGTGGTGAATACTTCTGTAAGGTGGCATATTCTTGCTAAACCCAGGTATCCCCATTTTATGCCTGTGCAGTTTAATGGTTTGGGAGTGTTTTGTTTTTTGTTTGTAAATGAAGAACTTTGCACTTGTCCCTGTTAAATTGCATCTTGCTATTTTCTGCCAAGACCATGTCGACTTTTGTTTCTCTCTTCTAAAGTGGAGCCTTCCAAGAGAGCCAGTGTGGTGTGGTGCTGAGGATGCTGCACTGGTGACCTGGGAAATCTGGGTTCTGGTCCCCGCTCAGCTATAAAATTCACTGGGTGATTTTGGTCCAAGCAATTCACTCTCCGCCTGACCTACCTCACAGGATTGTGGTTTTCAGGATAAAATGAGGCTAAGTACACTGCCTTGGGGTCCTCACAAGAGGAAAGAGGGTAGGCTATAAATGCATCAGCATCATCTCTTGCCTCTCCATTTTGTGCCATCTGCAAATTTGATAAGGCTTTCCTAATTTCTTTAATTCTTCCTGGTGGGTTTTCCTACCATAGAATCCTATTTATCAATGCCTTAGGTGGATTAAAGTGCAAAGAATTTTATAAGGACATGTGGGTGTTTTGTCATGGTCAGCATGTCCACAGGCTTTCTTGACTGCTTCAAAAGTATTAGGATTTCATTGTATTTTTTGCAATTGCCCCACAACAAAATCAATAGGTTTAAATGCTGCCCTGATATCCAGATTCCTCTGCTGCAGCACTAATGTTACAGATTTAAGGTAGCCCAATACTTTTAGCATAACTCAGTAAGCAATAAAAAGGAAAAACTGCTAGACTTATTGAACATTCCAGTAACTCAGTTTTTAGATGAGATTTTTTTTCTTCCAGGGAAGGTGTACTGATTAATTTGGGTGTACCAAGAATGAATTCTTCAACTGAATGTATAACTGTAACTGAATTCAAGTGTCCACTGTAGCCCCAGGCCCTTAAACGAATTGCCTTCATAAATCAGAGCTTTAAAATATGTTGCATAAGTGAAAAAGTTCCTTCATCCCAATAGATCTGTGGCAGCGAGTGGTAGCAATTCACCCCAATTGAAGCAGCCAGCTCCCCCCAAAGGCACAGCTGCTGCAACAGGGAGCCCCCCAGAATCACCATTTGCACCCCAAGGCATGCCTCTCTATCTCTCATCCCCCAGCTCTGTACCTATGAGCTCCCACTCATGTCAAGCATCCTTTGGACTCCCTCCATTGCAGCTGGTCTATCAGGACTGAAGATGACAAGCCTAACATACTGGGGAGTGCGTGTGTGGTGGTGGTGGGGGTAATACATCTCTAATTACAGGAGAGGCATCCAGAGATCTTTCCAGATTCTTCCTTAATTGAGCCATTTTAAAGGGAAACTGTCAAATACGACACACTTTTCATTTGATTGCAACCATCTCTTGAAAGCCTGGAGATGTAATTCCTCTCCCTGCTGTTTTCATCCCTTTTTATTTGACAGATGATGCTATTTCCCCCTGCTCTCCTTGGGAAGGCTGAGGCTGAGCCAATGTTTCTCTGCCTCCTTCTTCCCTTTCTTTGTGAGGGCACCAGGACCGAACTGCAATGCCAAGAAAAGCTATTGTGAGGGGCCTGGGCTCAGCAGAGATGCTAGCTGTCTCTTTTCTGTGGCAGAGCACAAAACACAGCTTTCTAACAGTAGCCACATTCTGGCCTCTTGAATTGGCAAAGCTCCATTGACTTCAATGGGATTATCCGAGAGCAAATGGCTTACCGGGTTTCCCTCTGCAGCATCCCAGGTCCCGATATGTATAGTGATCATATATGTGATGGTGCTGGTGATGGAGAAGATAACAAGTGCTATTAATCCATTATATTGACATGCTGCCCCGGAGACTGAGGCTCCGTGTCAGAGGTAAAGGATTGAAGTGTGTATAAAGTGCTCCCGGAGGTCATACGGATATTCTTCGTTCATTTTGGTGCACTTCTAAGAATTCAAAGCTGTAGTCCTGAAATGACTTACGGGCTGGAGCTGTCCCACTGATTTTTGTTGCTCCAGTCCAGAAACAGTGGTTGGAGAACTGCTGCCAAAGACAATGGGAAACTGCACATTTCGATTCCTCTCTCCACCGGAAAGGAGCTTTTCCCAGCAATGCCAGCTGGCTTGCTTGCCAAACACCCTTCCTTGGGCAGAGACTAAACCCAGCATGGATTAAAATTACACTTGGAGGTGGGGATCACGATGAAAAAGTTAAATAAAACTTGTCAAATGGACACCATTTAATTCACCGGCTTAAATTAACACTGCCACGCTTGCGGGCAATATAACTCTCTCTGATGGTGTTGTGCGAACATGCTACAATTTACCATAATCAACAGTTTTGACCAGTTTAGCTTCATACAAATGGAAGCTATATGGTCATGGGTATTATGCCATCTCAACACCTTTACCTGACAGTTAACTTTAAGAAGAAATAAAAAATAAATCTAGAATATGCATTACAGTTGCAGTTTAAAACACGATGCAATAAATGGCAAGAATGAAGTTGCTCTAAAAGCCAATAATTAAGAGGAATTGTAGCCCTGACTTTGATTTTAGTTACTGGAAAACTACAATATGTAGGCATAATCCAGCCAGAGAACAGAGCCTTGCTATCAATGAGATGGATTTAAACTGTGTGATTTACCAATGGAAATGACAAAGGTTGAAGTTTGGCTGCATGGTGCCCATTGTACTCTGTTCTCTGACAGAACAAGGAAAATGACTTACTGGATTTTCCATTCCATCAGGAGTGGATGATGCAAAGAAAGATATCTGGAATCATTGAAAGCCAAATGGAATGGATTAACAAAAACCATGCATCCCCTACTCCTGGTTAGAGCATCTTGCTGGTCCCTGTGAAGCTTCTTGTGCATTGTTTGATTTGCTTTGTTGTGTCCTGACCCTTGAATAGATACCTACGAAGAGTATTGCCTGGTGTGCTTGATTTTTCCTTTCCTGTTTTCTGTTATCTCTCCTGATCCTGTCTGAGC
>NW_025335762.1:11727275-11776242 GCF_004798865.1 Varanus komodoensis
AAGACTGAGGGGGAAATGATATCACACTTTAAGTCCCTCAAAGGCTGTCACAAAGAGGGAGGTCAAGATCTCTTCTTGCTACTGCCAGAGTGTAGGACACTGTATAATCAGTTCAAGTTGCAACAACCCAGATTCGGGCTGGACATCAGGAGATGCTTCCTCACTGTCAGAGCAATACGACAGTGGAACCAGCTGCCTAGAGAGGTGGTGGGCTCTCCCACACTGGAGACATTCATGGATAGCCATCTGAGTGGGATGGTGTAACTTGGTGTCCTGCAACAGCAGGGAGTTGAACTCGATGGCCTTCATGGCCCCTTCCAACTCTACCATTCTATAATTATATGATTTATTACATTTATATGCCATCCAATAGCCTGAAGGCTCTCTGGTCAGTTAACAAGTCGAGGAAGTATAAAATGGACACATATCACAATAAAATAATAAAAACAGACACATTCAAACCACTAATACAACAATATAGCAACAAGCCCACTGCTGCCATAGTTAAATTAGAACATAGGCACAGCAATAATATAAAATACAATATTAAAATTTAAAAATTAAAATTAACATGCCTGGAAAATAAAAAAGGATTTTGCCTGGTGCTGAAAAGATAAAAGAGTAGCTCTAGGCATACTTCTTTGGGGAGCTGATTCCTTAAATGACAAGCGAGGGGTTATGGCGGCTGCAGACCAAAGCAACAAGTGGGCCACACCACCATCAGCAGAGAGCCTGTGGCCCTCCAGACACTGGCCTGGTTTATGCATGAAGCAGCCACAGTGCCATAGTGAATTTCGAAGGGTGGGAACTCATCATAGCAGTCCCCATAACCCTTCCCTGGAGAGAGTCCAAATACACAGGCAGCTGTGTGGATTCGTCTCTCTCCGTCCTTCTTTCCCTCTCAGTATTACACATGCCCTTTGTTGATTTTCTCTTTTCTTTCTTTCTTGCAATGCTAATGGGTCTTAATTGTCCATTCAACGCCAGTCCAACTCTCACGCAAAAAATACTCATTATAACACTCATTATAATAGTGATAGCTCACAACAATATATTGCTGCTAGAATATCCATTTGCCTACCAGCTATTGTGACAGTTTAGTTGCACTCAGAAGGAACAGGGAAGTCTTGGGGGGGGGGCAGTTAATGCCATTGCTGCTCCTAATCAAAAGGTCCCAGAGCTGCAGCCCCATGGTTCCTGCCTCCTTTGCATCTCTGTACAACCAAGTTAGGAGTCAGAATCCCAAGGATTCAGAATGGGTTGTGCACTTTTGCACAGCAGGGTTGTGGGGCGGGTAGGAATTAAATACTTTGAATGCTTTTTGATATTAAAGGTGGGGGGGTGGGAGTGCCACAAAGGAATAGTTAGCAACTGACGGAGCAGGTTCTCAGGCTAAATTGCTCCCAACCATCCTGGTCTTCACACACAGGGAGTTTTTTCACCAACAACTGAGGCTCTCTGAGTCTGAAATTATACAGTCTGTTCCATTTGTCTGCATGTGTAGCCTTAGTGCTCAGGGCTAGAAAGCCAAGAATGGCCTGATGGCATTACTGAAGCTTTGCTCACCAGTTCAGTTCGGACTGGGATAAGCATAACTTGCCCAGAGAAAGAGGCCTGCTTAGTTACATCTAGCTGTGTACCGTCACAAGGCAGAATAATCAATCCAGTTAAAGATTTGGCTACTTAGAACAAATCAATATAAGAAATGTAAAACTCGCTTCCCTGTTCATCTGTCCAGTCCCTTCTGACTATGCAAAAATCCTTTTCCTGAGACCCAGAATGAAATTATCCCCCAGTCTTCCTTCTCTTTTCTTCTCCCTCACCCCGTCTCCCCACTTTATCATCACTATCTATGCATCAACAGTCTTCCTCTTAGCCCAGTTCTCACTCTGAGCCCGTTCCTGCAGCCGTTTCTGGGGCCGCTGGCTCACAGCAATCTCCATCTCCCAGGCCGCTTTACCACTCAGCATCCCATTTCTTTTGACTCCACACACTTCTGTCAACAGCATAGTGTTCCCCTCTGCTCCGAATGCAAGCAGGCCTCTGGATACAATTTCTGCTGAAAGAACAGTGGGAGAAGGCTATTTCTGCCATGTCCTGCTAGTGGGCTTCTCAAGATACGTCTGGCTAGAAGCCACCTGGGGACACAGGATGTCGTACCAAATCAGGAATGGGCAGAAGGAAGATCTCCTGACGTTTGGGACTTCAGTTTCCAGAAGTTCCTGCCAGCATATGCACAGTCCGGAATGCTGGCAGTGCAAGTTCAAAATACTTGGCTCTCTACTTTCTGCCCATACCTGGACTAGATAGGCCTCTGCAAGGCATTTCTTTAGTTCTTATAAGATTTTGCTTCTACTGGATAGCCACATTTTTCGCCAACTGTCACATAAAGTTGAAGAGATTTTGTAGGACCTGGGAGTAAAATGCAAATCTGTGGACCAAGAGGTAAAAGTGGGGTGAGTGTGAGAGGGGAAAACTAGTGCCTGTCTTATATGCCAAGGATTCTTATAAAGGATAATCTCACCAGACAAATATAATTGCTATTTTGGAATGAACAGTAAGGTTAAGTGGCATAAGAAATGCTGTGCCCATAATATACCTCTGCCTTATTAAAGCATTCGATACGGTATCTCATTAAATTGTAACTAAAAATGTAATTTAAATTGGCTTGGAGTGAAGAAAATATGGATTGAGAATTGGCTAAAAGGCCAATGACAAAGGAGAATGACAAATGACAACATGCAGGCTGAGCAGGGGGGATTGTGTGATGGGACCTCTGGGATCAGTGCTTGGACAGACCTGATTTAATCTCCCCATTAATGATTTGGTGAAAAGAGCAAAGGGCAAATTAATGAAAGTCACAGATGATATTAAAAAGGCTGATATTCAGGCTGCAAACATCAACTAAGATGGAAAACTAGTACGGTTGAATCTAAAGGGAACTGGGACCCAAACTGAGCACAATGAGGTTACTTTGAGAAAGGCAACAGAAGATCGAAGGGGATCATACAAAGGAGGGGACCTTGCATCGCAGGCTGTGCAGGGCTTGACCCTTGAGTGCCAAATTCCTATCCCATTAACAGAGCTCACCAGAAGTCCTGGAAGCAAAACAGGACCATGGACAGCTCACCATGTGACTGCGTGGTCACAAGCGAGCAGCAAGCAAGAATGTTGCTCCAGGAGTCACCAGAGCCCAGTTGGGGCTGTACGGAGCTCTGCTGTCAGGTTGGTCTTTCTGACTCTGTCCCATCTGTTGACAATGTAGGTATTCAAGAACGACTTTCCTCCAGGTGCTCCAACAGGTGGTGTGGTACCAGAGTGGTATCCTTCAGCATTCTTCCTTCTTAGAAGGAGTCAGAGGAGGGGACAGGGTTACATCCTTAGGCTATGAAGAAAAAGGTATCACAGGCTTTTCGGGGGTTTCTTCCCTGCTTCGGCATTATTTATAGCATTTACACCCTTTTATATTCCCCTTGATAGCTGTAGGAGGAAGCCTCGGGAAGTTTAGTTAGGGTCCTGGTCCGGAGCTGCTAGGATCCATGGAGAGCTGTCGTGTCTGCTGACCCAAAGGACCACAATGGCAGCATTCAGAGTGGCTTCACGCCCTGAACCATCTCTGGCAACTGGATCCCCCTGGCAAGGTCATTGCAAGATATGCAGCTTCCTGAACTAGAGGAGAAGATGGAGCCCCTCTGTTCCACATGCAGAAATCAACTAGATTGGCATTTTAATATTTCTGCACTTCTAGCAATGGGACAACAGCCTCCATCCCACATGGAGGCTGTAGGTATGCTTAGGGCATGCAAGGCATGCTGTGTGACTCACAGCTCTCTCTCTTCCAAAACGTGCCGCCACCTCCCAGGATCTTCCACCTGAACCAACTGCCTCACTCTGCCTAATGGCAAGGCCATTCCTGCCTCCTTCTGGGGAAGGAGCATAAGAGAGGTTCCTCTTATACAGAGTGACAACATCTTCCTGGGCTGTGGCCGTTTTCTTGGCCCCATCTCCTGGCTTCCCCCTTCAGTTCCTCCTTCCTCTTTAGTCTACACTATTGGCAGCTCTTGACTCACCTCAGACTAGCCCTGACTGAGACTAGCACCGTACTCAGAATAATCCTGGTAATCAGTTAATCCCATAAAGGCAATTCTATGCCACTGCCTGCTGATCTATGCTAGAAGGAAGGAAGGAAGGAAGGAAGGAAGGAAGGAAGGAAGGAAGGAAGGGCAAAAGAGCACCTTTCCCAGGCTAGATACTAACCATTGTGTGACAGATAAAACTGCTATTGAAAGGACAATGGCAGGGGCTTGTTCCAAAACTGGCGACTATCAAGGCAGTTCCCAGCTTTGCTGCATCCCCTCAGTCTAGACAATGTGTCAGTGAAGTGGCCCACCTGCCTCTGCCTTCCTAGTCCATGCACTTGCCAGCCTTGGACCTGAACAGCCATAAGCTAGAAGAGCTGGGCACGCAGAACCAGGCTCTAATAGAGTTTTACACAGCCCCAGAGGGAAAAAATGGCAACCACAGCTGGGATTTTGGTATCTGCTGTTCTCCTGACACTGCTGAGCAGACTAGGCACCATTCCGTTGGCCAAGTGGCCTGTCTCCTCAGCATTAAAAGAAAATAACCCCAAGGAACATGATTTTAGAAGCTCTGCCTGCAAGCATGGCTATTGCCCATGTTCCGTCTTTGGAAACTGACAGGCAGCAAAATTAAAGGATACCTTCAGGGTGGGAAGTGTCTGTGTCTTCATGCCACATTGTTATCATTAAAAAGGGAGACTTTTATAAAATAATGGGGCGCTAATTTGTTGGTTTAGATGCACATTTAGAAATATTAACGCATTTGGTAGAAATACGATATATTGCATCATGATGGGAAAAACTGAGCTGTACATTTGCTATCCTGGTGTTAACTCTTGGCAGCCAACTTCAAGGGCTCTGCTTTCCCAGCTTTTCATGGTTTTTTTTCAACCAGCTTTTCATGGCTTTTTTTCTGTAAAGTAGGACCTATGGTCACCCTACTGCAGACTGGGAGGTGTCTGCTTCAGAAATTACGACTGGGGACACTGCAGGAAGTATGGAGATCCAGGGCATGCATGGAAGGCTTTCAGATCTGTGCAGAGGTAATGAAAGCAAAGCAGTGTGGAGCCAAATGGCGTGTTCTTTTGCTGAGGTGACATACGAAGGGCAAGCCTTGGAGTCCACCCAGGTTTTTCCCAACATGCAATGCACTTTGTCCCGTCCTGCTTCTGAAGCTGGTTGGGAGAAGGAAGTGAACATAACTCAGTGGAGGAGCATCTGCTTCGCATGCAGGAAGTCCTGGCTTTGAACCCTGGCAGCAGGGTGCAGATAAAAGCAGCAGATGGTGGGAGAGACCTCGGGGTAGCAGATGCAGCCAGAGCAGGCAAGACTGGCATAGATGGATCAGTGGTCTGATGGAGTTCCCTGTGAGCTAAGTGGATGGTGGACCAGAGCCAGCAGTAGCTGAGATTTAATCACTGGTCCCGGTAATCAGCCAATCCCCACAAGGACATTCCATGCCCCTCCTGCTGTATATACTCTTGGCCAAAAGTGAGAACACTACTTTAGGGTAAGCGTTATTTATTTAGTTATTTATTTAGAATATTCCTATGCCGTCCTGTCACGGAGGCCTCAGGACGGCTTACATAAACACACAAGCATCATACACAAGACTCCGTGTTAGAGCAGATCCAGATCTGGGGTCAACAGGGTATGATGGAGACAGGCCTTTCTTGAGAATGCAGGTTTGCAGTCAGACCTGGCCACGGTTGTCCAGATATTGACCATGGGCAGTGATGCCTTTGTCCAGGTTAGGCTGCTGCAGCTATTCTAGTGGGCTCTGGGCAGGATGCCCTCCAAACTCTCTGCAGTGTTTTCTCTCCACTCCACATATTCCCTCAGCAGGTGGCAGAAGGAACAAGTCCCTCTTACTTCTTTGCAGAGGGGGAGAAGTAAATACCACGGAGAAGAAGGGATTTCTTAAAAACTTTTTACAGAGCTTTCTGGGTGCTGGTTTAAAAGCTTTGAAGAAATAAAAGGGGGAAGAGACGTGTTTTTCTATCCCTGCTTCATAATGCACCCCCCACACTCCTCTGGGCGGTGGCATCAGTTGACAGAATGCATTTCCCTTCTCTTCTTTTTCCCTGTTAACAAACCCAACGCATGGAGAGAAGTTCATCTCAGTTGCACTTCAGGAGTGCCCCTTGCTGTTCTTATACCTTTTTACATTTACCTGTTCTTGTCTTGGTTCTCACTGTGAAATGTTTCCCATTCTTTTGGCTATTTGTGTTGTATACTTTTCAATCAGTCACTTGGACTAATTACAAAAGACCTCTGCATGAGACGAGTTCAGGGGGAGAGCGATACAAGCACCTCTTCCATTTATGAGGGGGAACAGTCTCAGTATTAATGCAAAAGGCATTTATCACAGCTGGAGCGCGTGGTAATGAATGCAGTATAGTTTCCACTGTGATGAAAACATGCTCTTGTGTCACACACAAATGCACTTGCAGGAGAAGTAGAAGCTGTTGGATCAGCGATCTGTGTTGGGAAATGGTCCTTTTAAGAGAAAGAGGGGTTTTGTTTGTTTTAAATTCATCAAGCTAGATGCAAGTGTCAACAAATGAAGCTGAAGAGACTTTTTTAAAGTAAGGGAAAAAGACAGCTCCTTTTGAAGGCGGATTGGCTTGTCTTTCAAGGAAGTCTGATAGGCACCTCCTCCTGCAGTGCCTCTCCCTGCCTCCAGACTGAAACCACTCCTCTCCCAGTGTCACAAGTTTAGCGCACACTGCAAAAATAGTGTGTGCTAAACTGGGAACAACGCAACATCTAAAAAGCCATGATGCAATCGGTCCAAAGGAATCCAGAAAAGAATGGCAGATGCAGCATGAGGAGGATGGTTTGGGGTGAGCATCATGTGACATGCCTGTGCATCGAGCTGATGAAAATGCCAAGCGAAGGTTCCCCCAGATCTCTGCAAAAGCGATCTGTCCTCCCTTAGCATATAAAGGAGCACAGTGAGAGGCACAGGGCGACGCAGCCAGTTCAGGGTCTAGTCCTGCTTAGTGCAGGCTTCCGTCCCACTCATGACTGATTATCCTCAAACCCAACGCCTTGTCCTCAAGGGGGTGCGGCCCTCCATGGGAAGCAGGTTGCCTACCAGGGGGCTGTGGAGCACGGGGGTGTGACGACAACAGGTTTTTCTCAGCAGGAACTCCCATTTCATCTAACCGTTCAAGGAGCTTCAGATGCCATATGAAAAGAATATGTGACTAGACATGAATTGCCGACGCCACGCCAAGCTTCAGACTCATGCTTCCCCTGTGTTTGGCTATATCCTCGGTCACTGGGAGCAGGGATGGAGGTTCCTAGCATTCCTGTGCTTAGTTCCTACACTTAGTAATACAGTGGATGGCTTGGTCCTGAATGAGCAATCCAGACCCATTTGCTTCACAAAGAGCTGCTTCTGGTGGAGATGAAAGCTGCTGGAACAGGCCTGCTGCGATGGACCAGTGCAGCAGCCTGCCGTTTTTGGATTCCCCTTGGAGGCATCTCTGTGGGGACTGTTACGATGAGGCTCTGCAGCTCAAACAGTACCACCACATTCATGTTGCTCAGTAAAGGCAGTGAGGATCACGACACGCCCTGCCCAGACACACCAAGGCAGGCAGTGGGTGTCCCCAGTTACTTCAAGGGAGCACCGTGCGAAAACACAGACGCATCAGCTCTAGAAATTGGAGAGTCCTCATTAGAGGGCAGGCTTCCGATTTTGTTCATTTTTTTCTGTAAGCCACAGTGGGTAAATAGTAATCGTTTAGCACCTCATCTCCCTGTCAGCCTGGCCGATGGTCAGGAACACTGAGCATCTGAACATCTTCTGGATATTTTGGGTGAGAGCGCTTCCTCTCTGCTCCCAGGCATGTGTGCACAAGAATTTCTTCATAAGCCCTTTGGTCATGGTGTGCGCAGGGCTTCTTTGGTATTGGAGGAAAACATTGCAGTGTGCCTCGGGGCACATGCAATTCTCACTCACCGACCATGGCACATCCCAGGAGCAAAGGAAAATTGCCAGCCCAGGGCTTCAAGACCCCTTCCTCTCCCCCTGCTCCCACACACAAATGAAGTAATTCAGCTTTGAGAAGCCAAGAGATAAAGCAGTCCAATTATTCTTTGTTAATGGTCTCTGACCTGCTCCAGAGAAGCAACAACTTTATGTAGGCAGCTTTAGGGAAAGAGGAGAGAGGAGAAGAAAACCAGTCCTTGTGTGTGAAATGGAGATCTAAGTGTCCTTATAATTGGTAGGAAGGGCGAGGGGGTGGGGGAACCAGGGTGGAAGGGAGAGCAATCGTGACAGCTTCCAGCTCATACAAAATGAATGGAGATTATTGATTCAGAGCTCCCTTGGACCTGGGAACAAAACAGACGAGGGCAGCAAGACACTTATTAAACCAACCCAAGGCACATCCTCCCAATATTTCAACAGATCAACATTTGTTTTAACGGCCAGTCTTGGTTGTTACTTCTCCATATTTGATAGTTTTTGAATTTTCCCATAAACCATCCAGGGGAATCTTTGTGAGTGGGTAGTATTGAAATGCTGCAAATAAATGAGAATGATACAGCTGTGTTTGTTTTAACGCCTTAACCAGGTTCGCTGGAAGGGCCTCTGTCCTCCTTATCCACCACTCGCATCCGTGCCAAAGGCTCAGGGCTAGCCGTTCTGCTTGCTCTGCACATGCTTATTGCCTGGACACACCAGTATTTCTTCCATGGGCAAAAGACAGATTTGAAAAGCAGAGTGGCCCGGCAGTATGACGCTCGAACAGCAGCTCAAAACAATCCTCTTCGGTGCTTATAATGACATGCCATACATGGCTGGCTCCCTGGTGCTCATGTGCATGTCTGTGCCCTTGGGATGTAAGACGTCTCTCCTTTCTTTCAGAGATTGAACTGCTGGAGCTCAGGTGGGCTCTTGTGGCCCTCTGAAAGCTTTGACCTACAACGCCCACAAACCCTCCCTGGCCAGAGCCGATGGGAGTCCAGCAGCTTCTGGAAAGCCAAAGCTGCCCCATGCCTGGCTGAAAGATTTACTGAGCAACACAAGGATTCCCCGTGATCTCTTATTACCAAGGGCCACCTGGAGCACAGAAAGGGCTCTGCTGTGTGGTAATGGGGCCTTACTATAGTGCGCACGGCACATGCATCTAAACAAACACCTGTGTGGCAGAGACAAGGTGCTGCAACAGCAGGGGGTTGGACTCAGTGACCTTCCTGCCCCCTTCCAACTCTACTATTCTATGAGGTGGAGCACATGCGCACACAACAGGTTCACTTGAAGTTTTGGCAGTGACCAAGCAAGCCGATTCTACCATCAGCTGTGAAAAGGCAGCAAGGCACTCCCTTTGTGCCAGTTGACAAGGCCTGGCACCCCCTTTGTCTATTTGTCTTACAAAACAGCTTGGACAAAGCCACTGTGGCAGCTGGAATGTCAATGGATTAAGTGCAAATGTGGAAAGAGATAAGTGAGGACTGATAGGCACCCAGGGCCAGACCAAAAAGGTACACAGATAAGACCACACAGAGCGGCTGGGGTGCTAGACACCACCCAGACTTGGACTTTGGCCTCCAAAGGCCTCTCCTTCACAGGTGCCAAAATGGAACCGACAAAAGCTGATAGATGCTCCTCTCCTCTCCATCCCATCCTGCTCTCTCCCCTGCATGAACTGGAGATCAGCACTGCTTTTGTACACACTCAGATAACAGAGCTAAAGGTTTGGAAAGGTCATGGCGAAGCACATGGGTGTCGATCAGGTGCTAGGCACACCGACATGATAGGTTAGACTCCTCTTCATCCCTCTGACATTTGATCTCAAGAAGGGCTCACAAGGCCCAGTGGGCAGCTGGGACACTGCATGGCCAAGCACAGAGAGCAGCTTGTCCAGATCTGGCCAGATTTGCCCATGTTTGCCCTCGCCAGGACAGCCTTCTCCAATCTGGTGCCTTCGTGATGTGTTGAGTTACAGACTCCATCAACCATGGGCCTGCAGCTGGGGGTGATGGGCTCTGTATTCCAACACCTCTGGAGGGTGATGGGCTGGGAAAGCCTCCGGGCAGGACACCTGGCTGGACCTTGGGTAATATTCCTGTAAACACCATTCCTTTAGGATAGAAAATCCACAGCTATGCTTTCTGAACTGGTAGATAAAAGCTCACTGCTCAATGCTTTAGAAAGGATATATATTCCTTCTGGAGCTTCTGAGCAATTTCATATCTGAGATTGTTTCTAACACCAAGATAAGCTCTAGGTAGGGGAACAAGGGATGCACTTACTTGAGCCGCAGGACTGAAGATTACTTCACTGTAAGAGCACAGAATGCACAGCCAAAGCTTTTAAAAATTGCTATTTTTTCCTCAGAGTTGAAGGTTATTGGAAACAGGGGTCACTGTGGTGGTGGGTTCACTCACCCTACTTTGGATCCGTGTAAACCAGAAGAATGAACAAATCAGTCTATTTCCACTCTTATTTCATCACTTTTGCACACATTTCCCAATATTTCTGTTCCACCCAATTAACCTGTGATGGACCCTATGATGGACTCAGTGTGCCCAACATAACGCGCCATGACTTATAAATCAGGTAAGTTGCTGCATCTCATGAACCTGGGACAGGTTTCTCAGGGGCTTATAAGCCACCTTGCCAAAGCTGTGGCCTGTAGCAGGGTTTCCTAGACACACACTGAAAGCCACCACGAGTCAAGCCCTAAGGTAAGGAAGCCGCTTAGCAAGAGCAATGAGCAACCTTCTGACACCTGGGGACCAGGGGAGGGGGCAGATCCCTGCCACGGGCTTGAGGGGTCTCCTTCTGACCCAGCAGCAAGGATCTGCTCCTCCTCAGCACTGCAACACTTACGCCAGCACCGAGACGAAGCAGCCCCCGCTGCCGTCTCAAAAGGAGACCAGCCAAGGCAGGGGCGGGGATCATTCTGCCACCTGCCATGCAGCGGATCCCACCACTGGTCTGGGAGGTCTCCTCTCAGGCCAGCAGCCGCAAGTTCCATGTGCCACCCTGCCACGCCAAGCATCAGAAGGAGCTCCTCATGGCAGGGTGGCAGAGATGCTGCTGAGATCAGGAAGTGCTTCTGACACCTGCCCCCAAGTGCCGCTTTGGCACCAGGGAGAGCAAGACCTTGGTGAGGGGAGTGGCGAATACCTGCTGCACCAGGCCAGCTGCTCGGCACACTGGACCTCAACCCTCCTAGCGCATGCGCGCACACACGCGCACACAGGGGAGGTACCTGGGGGCATTTCTCTGCTTTTTTACAACTGCAACTCAGTATCACCATGATATTCATGTTGCTGATGTTGTTTTAAAGAGTACTTAAACTTTTATTTAAAAAGAAACAGCCAGGGGATCCTGACCTGGGATTACCCTTGATCCAGACTGGAGCCTGACACCAGAAAATTGCCCCCTCCCCGCCCAGCTGCAGCCTGCTCTCTGTCCCAAAGGGACTGTTTGCAGTATCCCTGGTTACTTTATGATGAGAGAAAATTCAAATTCAGTGGGTGGAAATTTTAATCTCCTCCAGATTAAGCACAGCTCTAAAGCTCATCCCCATTCCTGTTTTATGCACACTGTTTTCCCAACGCACTCAATTCCCTATTTCACAAAGTTCAATCAGACATTCACTATCCTTTTTATCTATGCAAAACCACCGAAGCTGGTGTGTTGGTGAGAGTGGAGCCTGCAGTGTTACTTGGCCAGCAAGGGGTTACAGGCAGGTAACAAATTTTGATGGTCTCACCCAGGATTCATCATGCTGCTTCTGATAGGAATATCTGAATTATTATCTATAAGCAGGAGCCTGGTGATGAGGGGCTTTCCCTCCCTCTCCCTTTCCCAGCAGAGTTGTTAACACTGCTAGAAAATATTGGCACATTCAAATAAATCCCTTTAATAGCTTGGGTAATTGCTTTATGTCAACTTCCTTTTCCTTTTAGGTTTTTTAATTTGGAGGATTAAACCCTCAAGGTATGCACCTTATTTATAAGAATGTTTGCAAGCAAGCAAGCAGGCACACATACACACAAACACCCCGGAGTTCTGATCAAGCTCCACTCTACGCAGGCAGCATGAGAAGCTGAACTGTCGATCTTTACAGGAATCAGTGCTGAAATGGCACTTCTTCTGGACAAAATTTGGTTGATAAAATGGTTCTGAACCCAAGTTGTCAGTCTGAGTGCCCAAGAGAAGTTGCATGTGGATTAGCCCAGATCTTTCCTTGGTTTGAAGCAAATGTGACTTTTGTGTAGAAGCTGGCAACGGGAGTGCTGTCTTTGGCCACAGCAAGCGAGTTCTGCGACACAAATGCAGCTCTTGAATGCAAGGTAGGCAGTGATTCTCGTGGTGCAGAAGGAACAGGGAAACAGATCTGCTGCCAAGCAGAAATGTACCTCCTTTGCTCTCCATATGATCAGGGCAGGTCCACACATTCCGTAATACTCTCTCACATCAAACCTGCCTTCCATCTTAGAACGACAAGTTCAACGCCCATTAACATTTCCTGAACGTTATTCCAGTTGATGCCGGCAGTTCCAGCCCCCTCTGGTGAACCCCGCTCCATGCCTTCCATACGAGAAATCCGCCAACCGGCCCTCCTTGCTCTCCCCTCTCGCTGCTTCAGTGGGATAATAAATATGCAGTTGTTCAAATAATGGCAGCTTGATATTCAGCGAGTGCCCTGAGAAAAATCTGAATAGTGTTTAACCTTGTGGGAGAGTAGCAAACAGGCAGAGGAGAGCATGACAACAAAAACAAGGCACTTGAAAGGGAAGGAACGGTCCTGATGGAAAACAAATGGCTTATGAATGAAATTAATCCCAAGCCTAGAAAAAACTCCATGCTTGGCAGCAGGAGCAGCAGCAGAAAAATTACCATGCCAGCCCCAAAGTTTTGCAATGACAGACAGGCATGAATGAATGAATGAATATCCCACCCTTTTTCCTCCTATGCAGCACCCAGGACATCTGAATTAAAGCCCAGTTAGGAAAATCCAGGATTAATAATAGAATATAGAAACAGGGTGAGTCAGAAGGGTCCTCCTGGGCCATCTAGCCTGACCCCCAGCTCCAGCTGGCTCTGCTCATGTCATGCCTGCCACGTGCATGTCCAATGAATCAACAGGGAGATTTAGCAATATTTGCAAGCTATTTCTGCATCTGCCAATGGTACCATATGGTGTCTTGGGAATCAGAGTGAGGGAATAGGAGGATGTTCTCAAACCTGATATGACAGTGGAGCAGAAGTGTGTGGATCCCATAGAGTGAGAACAAAGGCAGCAACTGCCTATTTACCAGGGTTACCACCCCTTTTCAGTTCCAGCCTCAGTCAATTACTGTCCCCAGAGTTGTCCTTTGTTCAGCCTTATGGGGATGTCTTATGAACTTTTTAGTGAGTGGCAATTACTAGATTTGTAGAATTGCAAGGAAACTTGGCTGCCATCTAGTCCAATCCTCTGCAATGGCTGCACTTCAGGATGCAACTGAGGGACAGTCATCTTTGCGCAAACATGCCCTGTTCATCACCAGCACAGACAGTCTCTTCTACCATCAAACAGGTGACTAGGAAATTTCTCCTGTTATTTAGCACAGATGTGCTTCCCTGCCATTCTCACCCATTGGTTCTAGCCCTTCCCTATGGAACAACAGAGAAAGAACCTGTTATTACATCATGAAGACCATGATCATACCTCCCTTTAATCTTCCCCAAGCTAAATGTGCACAACTCATCCTTCAAGGTTTTGCTTTCTCAGGCAGAGGTGGTTCTAGGTACCAGAAAGATGAGGGGCTCAGGCACACCAGACAAATTTGCCAATTTCCATTATGTTCTAAAGTCTCTCTCTCCCTCTCTCCCTCTCTCTCTCTCTCTCACACACACACACAGAGAGAGAGAGAGAATCTTTAAAGGACTCGATCTCCTAAGGACAACCATTTGCAAAAAGGGACGTGTGGGCAGGGGAAAGGGACATCGGATTTCAGGAATAAAAACGAGGCAGAAAGATTCAAGAGGGGATCAGTTCCAACAGAGATCATGAGAGTTCCTGCAATTTTATTCCAGCAAGGGCCCATGGACAGCAGAGCAGTGGGACAGATGGTCTTCCAGAGATTCAGCGTTCCAAAGGAAAGATCTGAGGCTCCAGCCGTGGAGGGCCACCATCTCCCAGGGCCTCTTTCCTCAGGTACTCTAGTACTTGAATTACCACAGGTGTAATTTTATGACAGTTTACCTGGAAGTGAGACCTACTGAACTTAATAAATGGATGCAGAATTGCACAGCAAGGAGAGGATGGTGTCCAACACATTGCATCTTGTGTGCACATACAAACCACACAAGTGCACACCCACCTGACACGCTGAAACTGCTACAGCATATTTTCTAATTCCCCTTACTGGAGCCCTCTGTTTTACACTCAGGACCTAACTTAAGGTGCTAACTGAAATGGTTACCGTGAACACAGAAGGCAAACCTGCTAGGTAAAACAGAGACAAGGCCACTCTTTTGGCTTCATGTTCACATTCCAAAAGACTCGGGAATACATTTGCAAAAACACTGGAATACCAAATATATCCTAAAGCTTTTGCAATCTGTCGATGGACAATTCGGGAACAGAAAACAAAAAGGGAGCATTAATAGCATCTTGCATTATTCACTCGACTGGAGAGGAGACTATTCACTGCAATGGAGATGAGACCCATCTGTTACTTACTACATTAAAATAAGCTGTTAGCTAGATAGCACCATTTGTGGACTCATCATATTTTAAAATACGACCTTCAGCGGTGGCTTTGACAAGTCCACCCACCTAAGCAAGGATAGATATGTTTGTTTTGTTTGCTCATTATTAAAAAAATCGCAGTCTGCCTTTTCTCAAAAAAGTGCAGAGATGGCTGGCAACAAAGAATGCCCCTTTTATGATAGGGCCATTTGATGGGGTCTCCAGACATGGCCTTCTCAGTGGTAGCTCCCAGGCTCTCAAACTCCCTCCCAAGGGAGCGCTCTTTTTATGGGCTCTCTTTTTATTGTCCTTCCCCTGGCAGGTAAAGCTGTTTTCATCCAGGCCGGCTTTAGCATGCAGGCTGCTTGCTTGTTGAAGGGGATTGTTCTAATTTGGATATTGCTTGTTTCATTTATCGTTGAATTGCCTCTTGGATGACAGCAAGCCTCAGAACGCAGTGGTGCATGCTCATGCTATGCAAGGCAGGAGAAGTGACAGAGGTGGCATCTGTCTTCCAACTTCCCACACTGCATTTTTGCTAAATGGGCTTTTTGCCCATGTAGGGAAAGCATTTTGGAGGCAGAGGGAAGGCAGCTGGAGAGGCGCCGAGAGAGGCTGCATTCTGGCCTCTGTGCTCTCCTCCCTCTCCATCCATGGAGATGCCCCTTTCCCCACTCGGAGGGCACCTCCTGGACCTTGGAGAGCAGGCAGCACAGTGAAGGGGTGGCAGCTGGAGCTGGCCATCCTCTGCATCCTATGGCCCCCTAGATGCTTCTAAGGCCACTGAATGTTTTTCCTTAACTGATTTGTTTTTAATAATATGCTTTAATGAGATTATGTTTTGGTATGCATGTTATTGTTACTATCTTGTGCACCAATTGAGGACAGAAAGGAAGGATATAAATTTATTAAAGCTAACCATTTAAAAACATAACTTGTAAAGCAGACATAATCCCAGATGAACAGATCAAGTTCTGTTACCCCCCCCCCCCAAATGGAAACAATTTAATCATTTACAAATAACACCCATAAGCTAACACTGGACTGCAGTCTCCAGGTCCCTGGGAAGGTGTCTCAGGAGCAATAGGATGCCAGAGAGCCTCTGCCCCATGAATGAGGTTGGGGAGAGAGGTGCACCCTCCCTGGGTGGAGGGAAACTTGGCCTATGGGGCTTTTGCCAGCCCCACAGAAAGCTCTGCATGCCTGGGTCCTCCAGTGGCATTGGCCAGGGCGAAAAAGGGACAGCTGGAATATGCTTCGTGGGCAGAGCAGGGGAGAAACCAAAACCACACCAAGTTTCAGCCTGAACTGTAAAGTGGCTATCCATGGTGCTGAAGCTATTCTGAGCCTTTGGTTTAACATTATGGATCTCTCCTTAAACGTTCAGACTGAAACCAGAGTGGATATATACACAGAGAGCAGTGGCGTTACCAGCCTTTGCAGTCCAATACAGCAGCTTTAGGGTGCCCTCAGGCAGCATTCACTTCAGTGGAGAAGACCCGTCTCTGAGAAAGCCCCAGACGGAGCTCCTGCAGACGGCGAGTCACCCTCAGAGGCAGAGGAGCAGGCCAAGTGGCCAGAAGGTGGAGGTGCAGGCTGTTGCCCACAGACAAACTATGTGCTTTAAGATATGTGGCAACTGGATTCCTGCAGGGCTACTCCAGGGCAAAGATGCTTGTCAGAAAGACCCCCCCCCCCCGTCAAAATGTTGAAAGCTTGCAGATGAGCTTTGGGTGTGTAGCGTCTTTGCCTGGGTGCAAACGGCGGGTGTACAACTTCTGGGCTCCTGCCGACTCTCCTCTCTGGGATTCTTCATCTTTGAAATGGACTTGGACTGAGCAGCTTTTCAAGTAGAGGACTGTCCTGTGTGGAGGCAAATCCATAGCCACCTCAGCCCTCCCTGCTGCATGCCTCCCAAGCCCTGGCAACCTGGAAACAAGAATACACTGGCTCGGACCAAGGATGATTCCCTGAGGCGTCAGGTCCAATAGTGACCCATCAACCCATCCTGCTCTGTGAATGCTTAATTTCTTTTTAAAGCTACCGCAGTGAATGACCATCAGAACGGCCTGCGGCTGTAAATTCCCAAAGGTGATGCTGCATGAAGGGAAGTGCCTTCCTTTACTACGTCCTGCATGTCTGAAGGTCATTTCTGCAGTAGGAATACGAGAGCTTTGGACACCCCACTAAAATGTTTGCTATCAAATATTCCAGCTCTGCAACGAAGAGAATTAGGGATTGGGGAGACTTCATTTGGGACGGATTTTCAAGCAACCTTGCGTACAGTCACCGGCAGCAGAACACTGGACAGTGAAGGACCTTTTCTGATTAAGCCTGCAAAGGATTGTGCCCCGAATTTGCACTTCTTGAACTAATACATGGGCTGAAAGGGAGTTACCCTTTTGATTGCCACTGAATTTTGTGATGCAGTTCTAGGCTCAAGAACTGTACATGTGGGGGAATATTGGGGCAACCTTCATATCCAAGAAACTCTCCTCTTCTGCACAGCTTCAAGGATTCTCTGGGTCTCCCTCCCCTCTCTCTTTCCATCTGGCATTTCCTCATAATACTGAGACGAAAAGGCTTAGCAGAGGATATGAGGGAAGGCTTCAGTTATTAGCATCAATACTGATTGACGGGGTGCTCCTCAAACAGAAGAAGCTCATTAGGCAGCGATGGGAAAGGTCACGCCTGTGATTCTTGTCCTAGCTGAGATTACAAGAGATATATCCTGAAAGGAAGAAGTTCAGAAATGCCACCTGGCACCATGTGGATGAGCGGCAATAGGTTTTGAAGTGGCAAGTCCTCGTTTTGAAGGCTACATCTGTATTCAGGGTGGAAAGAAGCCCAAAGCATTTCCCCATCAGCTGACTGGAAGGGACTTGCAGCTGTAAACCTCACAGGTAAGAACCACTGTGGCCATCCAGGGGTGTCCAGGTGTCCTCCTTATAAAGGATAGTCCTCTGTTTGAAAGGAATCCTATTTGAAGGGCCAGCCAGTCCCAAGTAAAGATAAAGGTGCACCAGAACAGAGATCAGGAGCCCTGAATTTTCAAGTCACCACTTAGCACCTGGATAGCAGGCTGAGCTCCCAGTTCTTTCTCCGTTGGGGAGGGATGGACTGCACCTTGATTAAGCAGTAGGAATGGGTTCAAATTGCATCCGGACATATAGGTCAGTGAATGCCAGTGCTGTGCAAATTGGCATCCCCTCTTTGGGGAGATCCCAAAATTAACATGTTGCGAAGAAGCCCTGTAGACTGATCAAGAGACACCCATGTTGTTTGTTTGTTTGTTTGTTTGTTTGTTTGTTTGTTTAGGGGACTTCTATGTTGTCCCATTCGCCAAAGCCTCGGGGTGGCTCACAAACCATAAATAAATAGAATTCAATAAAACAATATAAATTAACAATATAAATTAAGTCACCCTGGCCAAAGAATAAAATGAATAAATAATATTAACAATTAAAATAACATTTGAATAAAAAGGTCTTCGCCTGGTGCCGAAAAACAAATAACAACAGCGCCAGGCGGACCTCTCTGGGGAGCGCATTCCATAGATTGGGCGCCACTGCAGAGAAAGCCCTCCTCCAAGTACCTACCCTCCTAATTTCTTTCATGGAGGGTTCCCAGAGAAGGGCCTCTCCCGCTGATCTCAAGGGGCAGGCGGGCATGTATGGACGTAAATGCTCCTTCAGGTTTAAGCTTCCCCTTTCTCTAAACACCAAGAAACCCCCCACCCACCCACCCAATATGCCCACGGAATGAATGCCAGATCCACTGCAGGAGTCAGACTGGTTATTTTGGGTGCTTCCTAAAATCAGAGCTGCACTAAACATCTTGTATGCTAAAGTTACATTTTTGAGGATGCTACTCTGGGAAGCTGCCACATACGCCCTGACGGCTTTTGGCTTGACCAAAAACAGAACCGAAAATATTCTTAGGTGCCTGAAAATTTGTTGTTATGCCCAATGCACTTTGGAAAGGACTTTCTTTCCTTAGGGTCCACTTGTCTTTCCCTAAATATGTCACAAAGAGTTTCCCCATGCTTCCTTGGATTCAAAATGCTCAGTGGAAATATTGGAATGATTCTTTGTAACATATATGGAGAAAGAGAGGACCCTGGGAAAGGAAAGTCCATTTTGAAATGTGTTGGGTATAATAATAATATTTTATAATATTTAATAGGTTATTTAATAATTTTTCAGGAATCTAGGAATATCTTCCTTTCTGTTTCTGAGCATTAAGTGCCTTCCCCTCTAGCTATTTACCAAATCATATTCAATTGTTATGTCAATTATTGATTGATGCTAGAAGAACATTGAGATGATTTGAATGGGAGGGACTTCAGAGCCTGAGAAAATTACCTTCCCCAAGTTAGAAGGAAAAGGCTGGTCCAAGAAGCATGTGTAAGGAAGCAAATAATTCACTGTTTGGAAGAGACCATGCAAGAAAGGGAGGGAGTTGGCCAGATAGAGTGTGAGACCTGTTTCTATGGATCTGCTGGTTTGTGGGATTCCTTGAAATTCTCCCCCACTTAGACCCAAAGTTCACACCAATTTGAAGCTGTAGACAGCCGCTCTGTCTTCTCCCCTGCATGCTTTAGAGTCAGGCCAGGCACCCTCTCCTGGGGAAGAACCCTAGTTTAGCAGGATAGGAGGCATTTGACTCTGCTCTCTCTCACACTCTCTCCCCGGTCCGATCCAGGGGCCCACACCTGCAATTCATGATGCCGAGTTGTGATCCAATAAGAAGGGGAATCCTATTTGACCCGTCCTTATCCTAGAGCAAAAAAGAAGACATAGTTGCTGCATCCAGCTGCTCTGAATTAATTAACTGCATTTGGTGGGCAGCAAAAGAATATTTAAACAGCCTCAAAACTATGTGAAAAGGCAGAGATCAAGATCACATGAGGGGGGAAACACAGAAACATTGCAGAGGAAATCAAGCAGAAACTGTTTGTTTTGTTTTAAAAAGGCTCAAACAAAGGGCAAATCCGCAAGGCTGTTAGCTGCAAGGTATGTTCCTGTTTCAGACTTCACAGAAATCTCGCGCCTTTTGCAACTTCAAGTTTGCCTGATCTGACCCTTTCAGCAAAGCAATGAGTCACGAAATGAGCTAGTTCAGGGTGAGCTCGGTGCGTAGACAAATAAAAACTGATTTGCTTATACAATATACACACCGAAAGAGCTGTATTTGCACTGCTTGACTTACATACATCTAGAGAACGAAATGGGAAATCTTCCTTGTGTTGCTGCCTTTGTCCTTTACAGCTTATCATTTCTACATTCACCTGAATTTGAAATTATACTTAATTTAACAAATTTCTGATTTACAGAGGTATTAAGGGGATAACACCTGGTCGTGTTTGGTGAATTCATCCGGAATTACGTACTGTGTTTTATTGTATCTGTAGTTCTATTGTATTTTATTATTTTTGATTGTATTTCTTTTTATTGCACATTGAGAAGATGTTGTGAAAGCTTCCACTATTGGGAGGTATGCAGGTCTAGAAAATAATTAAATGGTCTAGTTAAAAATCTATGGAATGCGCTCCCCAGAGAGGTCCGCTTGGCGCCGTCGTTATTTGTTTTTCAGCGCCAGGCGAAGACCTTTTTATTTAAACATCATTTTAATTGTTAATATTATTTGCTTATTTTATCTGGCCAGGGTGACTTATTTCATATTGTTAATTTGTTGTATATTTGGATGTATTATATTTTAATGTTATGTTGTGAGCCGCCCCGAGGCTTTGGCGAATGGGGCAGCATAGAAATGTGTTAAATAAATAAATAAACAATGGGATCCTGGAAGCATCCTGGAATTCCCATCACCACCCCTCACCCCCTGTGATACAATTCTATGATAGCTTGTACAAGCTTGTTTTTATGGATTGAACCATTGAAGGAAATCTATATAGCAATGCTTAACTCTTAGCCAATTGTTATCTTTAGTTCATTAGACCCAGAGAAACTGAATTTGCATACAGTCTGACTTTCAATGACTTTCTAGAACTTAACTGTTCTTTTTCAATAAAGCAAAGCATTCGCCACAATGCTGACCTCCAGACGTGAGGCAGATGTCGCTTGCAAGCATTAGTGCCTTTGATTCCAATTTTATGCTTCCTTAGAAGTGCCAAAGTACACATGGCAAAAAGATTTTCTCACTACGAACTTGCCAAGTTTCACACTCGTTCACATACACTCTCTCTCTCTCTCTCTCTCTCTGATCAAATCCATATCCACACGAGTTCAGTCATATGTACTTAATCCATAGTTCAGCAGGAAGGCACGTACAGACACATTACATGCAGGAGATCCTAGGTCTGAGCCGAGGAACTTGCTGCTTGCGATTCTGAGGAGTGATATCCGAGAGCAGAGCTGGTGTGCTGCGCTGATTAGAGTATCAGATGGGGGGCCTGGGAGGTCGGGGAGCTAGTCCCCACTCGGCCACACAGCTCATTTAGGCCAGTTACACTCTTGGACTAACCTACTTCACAGGGCTGTGCTTGTGAGGATAAAATGGAGTTCTGTAAGCTGCCCTGGGTTCCTTGCAAGAGGAAAAAGGGCAGGATAAAATTGCATTGGGGGGAGGAGGAGGAGGAGGAGAGTAATTCTTTCACACAGCAGCAAACTGAGATGAGAAACAAGGCTTCCCTTGACCCACCTTCCCCATTCCAGCTTCTTCTGATCAATCAGTCAATGTGTCATTAAGGTTAAAATGCTGGACTCAGCACTGGGGGCTCTGGGTTCTAGTCCCCACTTCCCATGAAGCTCATTGGGTATCTTGGAGCCAGTCCACAGACCATCAGCCTACCCTACCTCACAGGGTTGTTGAGAGGATAAAATGGAGACGAGAAAAACCATGTGAGTTACTCTGGTTTTCTTGCAAGTTGGAAAAGATGGGATGGAAATGTAATGAATTAATTTCACTGTGTGAATGGAAATCTGAGTGGCTGAATTCTTCCTTCTCCCTTTGGTGTCATGTCCAAGCTCAAAGACAGGGGACTGTATTACTGATCTTTGTAGACAACTCTAGGTGTCTTTCCAGCTGAAGAATTGGGTAAAAATGATTCAGAAAAACACTGACTCGTAGGATAGCAGTCTAGTGTGGCAGAAAGCCACTTCCTGTCTTCCCACACAGAAAGAAGTCAGAGGAGAAGAGATGCTCAGGTGAAAACTTCCTAATGCACTTGATGGTGCCTGCCCAGTACCCTGAGTGTGAACCACGATCCAGCAGAGACAGAATGATTATGTGGTTGTGCATTCAACTGGAAGATCAATTTCTCATTCTCTGATGGTAATGTCTAGTCAGTCTGACTTAGAGTTGACCTACGGGAAAGAATGGGACTTAAGTTGGAGGAAGGATGGCTATAGCCTTGAGTATCCCAGGAAAAATCACTATCTCAGCCTCTTCTGGAGAGTTGATCTATTTAAAACATTTTTATACTTCCCTTCAAAGAGTCAGATTTCAGGGCACCATATAGCAAAGCTGTAAAATCAATACCACAATAAGAGGCAGCAAATAAAACCACAAAACAATGCCAAGGGATTATGCACATTTTTAAATGCTTCAATAAATAAATACATCTGAACTCAGCATCTGAAGGCTTTTAAAAGCGTTCAGTAAAAACAGGTCACACAGCCCCTCAAACATTTAGGGCTAAGATGGGGCATTCCAGAGACCAGATTGTCCCCTTCACATTACCAGCACCCAAATGGGGCCCAGGAGCAACCAGGCAGCCAGTACGCTCCCGGCTAAGCAGAATTAAGACAACCCACCCTGGCTCTCCCAGTTAGAATTCTGGCAACAGTTTCCAAATCACCAGCACCATGTTTGGGGTGAATGCTTGCACCTAACCACCAGAAAGCATCCAAGCAGAGCTGTCCGTTCGAACCAGGTCACACCAGCCTTAAGCCCGGCTTAAGCCACTTGATGCCACCACACTGTCCATCTGCACAAGGAAAGGATGCCAGAGTCCAAAGACTGCAGCACCTCTTTCAACATATGGGGAAAAAGGCAAGATGGGAGAAAACAACCTCAAGCCCAGTGAAGAGAAACTCACACCTGCCAGCTTTCCGTGGATGTTTTCCTTCTTCATGACAAGTGCTCCAGAAATTAGGCCAAAGAAGGACAGGTGGATGGATGAATGGGTTTGGAAGGGTGACAGCTGAATTAATCACAAGATTTTCATTTGTGCGCCAATGCGATTGTTATCAATCCCCATGGAAGGCTGCAAGCACAGCATTTTCCCCCCGGCATGCTATACCTGTAAAACTCTCAAGGTGTGTAATAAAGGGGTTGGCCAAGGTCAGCAAAGGGCAGGGGTGTCCCAGCTTCAACCTTGCAATGATCTGCTTATTTTATTAGCGGTGCTCCCTCTGAGGAATGCACCTGCCTTGGTTCAAGGTGCAGGAACCCTTAGCTTGATGCCACACAGCTTTCAAGCAAACTTGAGCAGCTGGCAGAGACAGATGCATCGTGCCCAGCTCACCTGGGTGAAGCCAGGCCCCCCCTGGCGTGACCAGGGGTGAGCCTTGCCATGGCGCACCCCTGGGGTCCCCTGCGAGAGGGCTCTGTCCGCTCCACTGCTCTAAGGGAGGCAGGCCTGTGAGGCCGTCCTTTGGCTTTGCCCTAAGCTCCCCTCGCCTCAGACTGTACAGAATGGCTCCTTATGGCCTAAAATGTTAGCACAGGTGCCAACCATATGGGCAAGTTTAAATGACGGCCTATTAAAAATGGAAAGAGCCGCAGTGTCTTCACATCCCAGGGCCACTGAGGTATGCCTGCCAAGGTGCTTCAGATGACAAGGCTTCAGTCTTGGTACTGACAGCAGACAGAAGGACAGAGGGATGGTCAGACACACCTGTTCACTCATCCTGTCTGTTATAAAAGACCAGAATCCACATGATTCAACAATAAGCCTTAAGTCTACAAGGCAAAGATCCACTTTATAGTGATGGCACCACTCATTCCGAGCCAGCAAAAGTTGGTCCAGTTTGACCAGCATTCTTTTAAGAATTCTGCAATCAGCCAATCTTTAGTGGCCCACCGGAAATGGGCCATGAGTCTGCTGGTGGGTCACAACCTACCAGACTGTAGTGCTGCAGAAGATGAACCACAGAAGAGAGAAGCTCTGGAAAATTCTTCAGGGCAAGTTCAATGGGATGCTCTCAGTGGTGGATGCTCCTTGCTTGGACAAGTAAATGAGCTAATAAGATTTCAACTTTTAGTATTTCTTGTGACAAATTAGCACAGAACAGGGGCACTGAACCTCAGACCAGGTCAGACCTAGGCTGCCTGTCCTGCTTTAGCTGAAGCAGACTGGGTGAAGGGGGGAGCCAGAAAGAAAGGCAACAAGACAGATGAGTGCCCAGGCCTAAAGGTTCCAGCACAGCAAGGCTCAGGCTAAAGCACGAACAGTCACGATAGCAGGTGAAGGTCAAAACAGAACGAGGCAGTCAGTTATGTCACACCATCCAAAAGCAAAGTCAGCCAGGAGAAAGGTCATGAGCACAGAGCACTAATCCCAGGGCAAAGTCCTGGAAGCTGAAAGCATTGCTTCTAGCAGCATTGCTTCTAGCATTGGGAAGGCTGAGATCTGAGACTTCCGTTGCTGGATTCGGCTCAGCCCCACCCAGCGCTCAGCCATGGTACATTAGAGCGGTCTGGCCAGGCCCATGAGAAGTCGTTTCCTCCTGCGTGTTTTCTACAGGTGAGCTTCCTTTCACAGGAGAATTGAGGCTGGGCTGCCCCTCTCACACCTGGAAAGGAACCCTTGCAAGCACCATCTCCAAACTGGAATTTGGTTTCTGGCCTGAACAATGTTCTACACCCTAGCTTTATATTGTTTTTCACAAACTGTAAATTGTCAGCGTTGTAAGCTGCTGTAACAATGTTTTGCACCGGAGGAGTACAATATAAATAACTTAATCAATAAAGCAAAAAGCATGCGTTGAGGCTTTCTCACTTAAAAGTGGGATAATTGGATTGGCATGGTGACACTGAGGAATAAGTCTTTAACTTTCCCCATTCTGTGTTCCTGATTTGATCTTGCTCCTCCCTTTCCAAGCTGCTGGGCAGAAAAAACAGTTCATGTGTGCCGAAATTCTCTGATGTTCACTTCAAAGTTGGGTTTAGTTCATTCCCATTTTCATTTGCAACGTGTTTTCTGTTCATTCATGCAGGAAAACTGTGCATTTCCATGGGCATTTTCCTCATGTGTGCACTTTCCCTTTCATTGCCTTAAGCATGAAAATGTGCTCTTTAAAATATGCATTTCAAGATGCGAATTTTTCAAAAATACACATCTCAACTTTGGGAATGTGCATGCTTTTTTCTTCCTTTTTTGAAATGGATTTCCATTCACATGCAGAGTTGCAGAGGGGCAAGATCGAATGATTAGTGAAATGAAACCAAACACTAGCATCCCAGAGAGTGAGAGAGCGATGTGTGCTGTTTCCCCAGCAGCTTCAGAGGAAGGAGACTAACTGGAAAAACAGTATGGGGAGAGGACTGCACACCCAGCATCGCTGCCCTGCTTCAAATTCTCCTCCCAGCTAATCTCAAGTTTTAAAGATGTCTGGAGAGCAGCTCATTTGAGGGGATATGATGTCAGCAGGAGTCTCATCCTGACATTTTGTTTTATGGAGAGAATTCCCTGTCCCCAAACACCGGCAAGTGAGCTTGCTGGCGGTGGTGTCCATTTCCATATGGGCTCCCTCTTGCAGCCCATATGCTAGAGAAGGGCTTGAAATCCTTTCCCAAACAAATCCAGGTCTTGCCTGGATTGCTGCCACTCACTGACCCACACCTTTCCAAAGGAGCACACACAAACGCAAATACACGTTTAATGTCACAACTAGCATTCTTTGTTTGCGTGCTTGTCAGGACACATTTTCTTTCTTGGACCCTGATGGTTCTCTATTGCAAAAGCCACTTCAGCTTTCGCTCTTGCCTGCTCACTCCACAGCATCGATTATTTTTTTCAGTTTTTTCTTCTCTCCCTTCTTATCCATCTCCTCCCTAGAGTCAACATTGGCCCTGTCTTTACTATCTCTCTTCTCAGGGGTGCTTTTCCCAGCCCTAAACCACTTTTGCTACCTGTCTAAATCCTCTTGGTTTGAGAAAGGATTATTAGAACTGAACACAAATCTTCCCAGAGAAGTGAGCCAATGATATCCATATTTATAGAAAAGCAGGTTCTCCTACATTTATTTCCTAGCATTCTTTCTGACCCTTCAGCATTGTTTTGATTGTGAAACCTATTTTGCATCCTGAGCAGAAACATTAACTCAAATGTGATCTATTGCTGCTGCTGTTGTTATTGTTCACAGTCCATAGCCAATGCTGCCTGTGTGGTTTACAGTGCCGTTGACACAACAGTCAACAGAAAGTCAATGTGGAATAATGGCTAGTGTTGGGCCAGGACTCAGCGGATTTGGGTTCTGGTCCCACTTCTCCATAAAACTCCCTGGGTGACTTTGGGCCAGTCAAGGCCTCTCAGCTAACCGACTCACAAGTTAGTTGTTGTAAGGATAAAATGGTATGGAGAACCTAGTAGGTTACCTTGGATTCCTTGCAAGAGGAAGAAAAGCAGAATATAAATGTAGGATTTTGATGGCAGTGGGTGATGAGATGGCCTATTCTGTCTTAAGGTTATAGAAGACCCTAAACTTTGAAAATAACCTCAGCATAAGGTAAGTTCTGCATAATGATTATTTTGTTTGTTTTATAATGTTGACATTAGAAATATAAAACAGTTTCAAACCTGGCTAATTTAGAAACATAGAAACAGAAACAAAAAACAGAGTAAGTTAGAAGGGGTCTCCAGGGCCATCTAGTCTGACCCCTGGCTCCAGGTAGCTCCGCTCATGACATTCCTACCATGTGCATGTCTAACTCAAACTCCCTGGAACTGTCAGCCTCAGGGATGCTGGAAAACTCTTCTTCCAGTGCAGCTTTTATCCTAAGCTCCATGGAGGTAAAGCTCTTTTGGGAACAGAGTTCAGCATCATAGAGACTTCACATAAAGCTCAGAATAAAGGCTGCAATGGACAAAGAGAAGCACTGTCATAGGAATCCTCACCCTTCACTGGATGTCCTGCAAAGGGGCTGGTGGCCTCTAAAAGGAGCATCCGTATTCACCAGAGAGAGAGTTGCTTCAGAGATGCTGATGGGAAGCGACCATAAATATAAGCAGCATCTTAAAATGATGGAGAGCAGCTTCCCCCCGCCTAGGGTTGCCACTAGAAGTCATGCACGTTGCCCTTTGGAGGGTCCTGCAGTATGGGAGTCCACGTGAAGAGCCACTCTTGTTTCTTCCTCTTCCTCTCTCCCAAGCCACTGCTTCCTTCCAAGTGAGGAAGGGCTAAACTAGATGCTACATAAAGCGTGTAGCATGGAGCTAATCCTTTCCCATTTTTTTACCTCAGAGCAAACATGCAGGGCTCAAACCTGGGCTGGAACCAGTACACACCAGTAGGGGAAGTGTAAACCTCTTCATTCAACCATGCTCTCTCCCTAACTTCAACCCCACCCAAAATAATGGGCTGACAATAATGGGGGAAACACCATTGACAGTTGTCAAAATTGTCTCTCTTGTAGGCATGGGGGGGAGGGGGGAGCTAATCCCAGAGCAATGGCACCTCAAACCCAGTAGAGGAAGTGTTCCAGAGACAGTCCCATTAAGCTTCCCCCAACACATAGACATTTTTCCGAAGTAATGAGGCCTTTCCCCATTTGTTGCCCAGATTTGTAGGCGAGCAATCTGAAAGAGCTCAGCTTCACTGCCAAGAAAGTCTGAGCCAGGAAAATCAATTTCCATCCAGGTCCTATTACGGCCTTTCTCAGAAGTCATCGTCTGAAGGAGAAGAATTGCCACAAAGCGCCCCATGTGTCATCCGGAAGCTGCAGCGCGCGTTGTGGAGGCGGCCTTAACAAGCTCCGTGAGCATGTCCCTGTTGGCAGAGGGGCGGCCGCCCTCCCTTCTGCCCCACAGCAAAGTTCCAGGCGGAGCCTCGCTCAGTCCCCATCATGCAAAAGTTGCACGATTCATCTCAGGTACTCGACAGCCATCACCCTAATGAGGTGTGAAGGTGGGTGAGGAGGAGGGAGGGGGAAAACCTCTTCATTTGTCATCTGACCTTTCCATATTTCCCCAGTGAAATAACAGATATGTCGCACGTTTAATCCATGACTTCGGGTCGGAGGTCACAGCCACGTGGTAAGAGCAGCCTGTCACATATTCTCAAAGGTCACCAAAACATGTTTGCAAATATACTGCATGTTTCTCTTGTGCACGATTGTAAGAGCAGGTGGAGCTGCAGCTGGAGATTTCTCAAGAGAAGATCAATTTAGAGGAGACACTCTGTGTGGATTTTAGATGCTTCTGCGTTTGCACGCACGCACGCACACACCGCCACACGCTTTCCCCCCAAAAGGCTTGTGAAAAATGAAGAGCACCTAAATGTGGGTGCAAAAGGACCTCAGGTCAGATGCATGATCCGGGATCATGCATTGACTTCCATATTTGCTGGGCGAACTGGAGTGACCGTGGGATCATGAGGCAGCCCCTGGTGACTGCTCAGGACCGGCGTCAGAGGTCAGGGAGCTGCCAAAGGCTGCCTGCGCTGCCACGTCCTCTTCCCGTCTTCCCCCATGACTCACTGCCCTCCTCCCTTCGCTTGCTGCCCCCTCTGCTTCTTCCCTGCCTCTCCTTCCCCACACGCTCCATCCATTCCCTGCCACACCTGCAGGCTGCAGCCAAATCCCTCCAGAGACAGCTTTGTGGAGATGCCCTTTCTCTGCCTATTCTGGCTAAGCAGGGAACAGATAGATGCTCTGGCAGAATAAAAGCTGCTCCTAAAAGAGTTGTCCTAACCCATTTGCAAGCTCCGGGGACACGGCTCCACAGCTATCAGAGTGCCTGGAACTTGGGTCAGGTGGCATCTCTAAAAAGCCTCATGGGACATCTCTCCAGAGCAGGTAGCAAAAGAGATCCATGAGGGGCTGGTGGGGACGGCCCTTCCAGACCCTTCAGAGCTGCCCGGCCTTGCCCATCCTTGACATGAGGCTAGCCTAGGACAGCAGTCCTACAGAGTCATTTCTCTCCGTTCAGAACTCATCGCAAAAGGAGGGACCAGGGTGGGCAGAGGCTCAGTGCTGCAAAGGTCCCAGAAAAGGCCATGAAACTGACCCAGGGGAAGCTTGAACAAACACCAACAGCCCATCCTGTGTAGCTACAGTAAGGAGCAGGTAACCTCCAGATCCTGGACAGCCGATCTCATTAGCGCTGGCCAGCATATTCAGTGCTGGGATTGCTATTGAACTACATCTGGATGCCGACACCCTCCCCATCCTTGTTTCGTATCCAGATGAGCTTGTATGATGTGCGTGCAGCTTAGACCTCCACTCGCATTTTATGCATCTCTTGTCAACCCCTTTTTGCCAGATCTGTGGAGTGCCACAGGTGCAGACACGTAAGCAAGGGAGCCTGTGCAGCTGCTAAGCTCTCCCCTGCACCCAGCTCCTAGCAGCCCCCAGAGCCGGACTTGTCATTCAACCCAGTGAAACAGTTGCTTCGGCTGGCAATGGATGGAAGGCTGCAGGAAGGCTGGAGCAGAGAGCGGTGCCCCCTCCATTCTGGCCTGCTGCCCTCAAGCGCATGGGAAGATGCTGCCCCATTGCCCAGTGCCGGAGTAAGATGCAACTGCCAAACCAGGTGGGCTTCGTACCTGGAAAGGGAGTGGGAGCGGTCTTGTTTTTCACTGCAAGCAGCACCATGTCCGGCACTGGCCCTGAGGGGCACTGTGCGGCTACAAAGGACAGATTTAGCCGTGGTGGCAATCCAGACGGTGAAATAGTGGGATTTCTTCCACAAATAAGAACATAAGAAGCGCCCTGCTGGATCAAAACAAAGGTCAGCAGACTGAACAGACTCAGATGCAATCTGCAGTTGGAGCCTGTGCATTACTGAGCTTGCAATGTGATTCATGATCAAAAAGGGAAGCATTTGATAGCATCTGTACGTTTGAAAAATGGGGCCGAAAAATATGCACCTTTGAAAAATGGGTGGAAATCCTGTAATCAATAGGCGGAGAATACTTAGCATGCATTCAGAAGAATATGCATGGAAATATGGATGGGTTAGTGCAAACAACTGCTCATGGTCCAGTACAGACGCGAGTCAGACTGAGTTTTGAGAAGGAATTCAGGGAACGTTGGGGAATCCAAGTGTGCCAATTGCACACCCCTGCTGAAGGCATTCCAAGATGGTGGTGGTGCCCTCAGCCAGCATGCCTTGGAAGAGTGAGAGACTAGAAACAGTCCGGGGCACAATTCTCCTGCTGAAGGGCAGCTCTGTAATGGATGCGCTCAGAGTCCCCAACCTGCACTGGTGCAGATAAAGGCTGCACAGCCAATTTCCAGGCCGGGCTGATGTGCCGCACTGAGCTTTATCAGGCGTGGAGGCGTGACACGCGATCGAAAAATGAATGGCTCTGCCAAAGGATTCCGCATGGCGTTGTCCTGATTAGGAGGGTTCCTGCAGAAGGATGGCGCTTATCTCTTACCAGGGTGGGATGACAGCTGAGAGATTTGACACTGATGGTGTTCCAGGGGCCGCCAGCCTCAGTCTGTACAGGGGCGAGATGCGAGCCATCAGCTGAGAGCACTATGCTATGCTTCATCTGCCATGACCACAGCTGGAGATTTTCAGCCCCGCAAGAGTCTAGCCGTGCACCCTGACTTACACCCTGGGGTTGGGTAGCTTCATGCCTGGGAGTTCAAGCGCACGTGTCCTACTTTGCAGAAGAGAGCATTCTGTTGAAAGAGGTCCAACAGAAGAGGTCCCCTGTCAGAGGGGTTCTCTGGTTGAGAAAACAGAAGAGACACCAGGCATCTGGAAGATGCCCAGCAGCTGTCAGCACTTGGGCAGCTGACCAGACAGACACACTCACCTACTTACAATCTTTCCTACTATGGTGAGTTGTATTGTACTCCAGGCCAGTGTGCAGGGTGGGCCCAGTTGGGCACCAAGCAAGGGCCCTCAGCCCAGCAGGGTCCCACAAGCAAGTGCCCCCCCCCCCCCGGATTTGCACCTCCGTTTCACCACTGCAACCTGCTTGTGCTCTTGGCTCTCACTCTGGTTCAGGCAGTGGAGGTGGCAAGAAGCACTGGGGCCCTGCTGACCTGCTCACTTGGCTTCTGCTGCCAGGTGAGCCCGTGGGAGCAGAGCTGAGAGAGAGGGTGGGGTGCAACAGCAGCTGGTGGCGATCCTTTGTAGAAAGGTCACGTCAGAAGGGGTCAGTGGCGAGGCCCTTGGGCCCAACCAGTGAGCGCAGCTTCAGCCATGAAGCTCCCTGGGTGACTTGGCCCAGCCTCCCTTGCAAGGTGGTTTCTGTGAGGATAAGATGGAGGAGGAGGAGGAGGAGAATTCCATAAGCCACCTGGAGTTCCTTGTACCAGGAAAGAAGGTGAGATAGAAATATAATAAAAAATGCTGAAAAATTAAAACCAATGCATGGTGGCAAGGAGAAAAGCTACCTTGCCTGATAGAACTGAAGCCGATACTGAGTGCATTTCATTATTATCATTGTATTATTATCAAACTTGTTTCCAACTTTGCATCAAGCCATATAATTTAGTAAGTGCACTTTTGAAGCAAATCTCTGTCCTCTTTGGTGCTTTATTTTGGGGTGTGGTGGGGGGCAATAAGAAAGTGTCCCTAGGAAGTCCTGATGGTCACGTCTTGCATGGTTCAAGGGCTCTCCACTGTCACCAAGCGCTTCAATCATCCCTTAGGGCAACCCAACACCACACCAGGCGTCCCAGCCACAGCTCTTCTGCTGCATCATCAGCAGTCCCCTTCACAAGATAAATGGGAGTCCCCGCAACTGAACTGTCAGGTGACCGTCTGCAGGAAAGCAGATACTGAAGTTTGCGCTTGCATAAAGGGTCTTCATCTGCATGCATCCTCTCCTGATTAATTCCCCCTCCACACACCCCTTGATGTAGGAGGTATACATGCCGATGATAAATAGCTGTCTTTGACCTTTGGGACGACCTGCCAATACTTGCAATCTTTGATCACCTATTATGCAGTGGCTGGAGCCAGGCAGCATGTGGTTTCCCCCCAAACCTCCCCATGCTTGGAGATAACCAGATGTTCCAATGAGCGGGACCCTCATCTGTGGGTCATCGTCTGCCTCAGAGGCTCTGCCATACCTAGGAAAGGTCTCTCGTTTTTAATTACAGATACCATCCAGCCCTTTCCTTTTGTGGAGGGGCTTTAAAAATTGTTTTATTTGGTGGGGGTGTCTTCTAAAGAGAGCATTTTAGTTGGAGGGAAGGGTGCATTTTCCATTTCTACTCTCTCAGTCCTGCGACAAAGACAGGCAGAGGCTGGTCTTTGGAGTTGGCTTCCAGTGCTGTGCTGGTGCATTTTGAAATGCAGCCGCACATGGCGGCAATGCCCATCACCATGCTCCAAGGGGAGTCTAAACCTGCCAGCAGCTCTGCATCAGCACCCAGTTCTGGCCCTTTTCATCTCCACCCAGAATCAGATATTTGGTAAATAGATGGGGAAGAAATGGAGGTAGTGACAGATTTTATTTTCCTGGGCTCCCAGATCACCGCAGACGGGGACTGCAGCCAAGAAATTAAAAGACGCTTGCTCCTGGGGAGGAAAGCTATGGCAAATCTAGACAGCATACTAAAAAGCAGAGACATCACCCTGCCAACAAAAGTGCATATAGTCAAGGCTATGGCTTTCCCAGTTGCAATGTATGGCTGTGAAAGCTGGACCATAAGGAAAGCTGAGCGCAAAAGGATTGAGGCCTTTGAATTGTGGTGCTGGAGGAGACTCCTGCGAGTCCCTTGGACCACAAGGCGATCAAACTGGTCAGTCCTAGGGGAGATCAACCCAGACTGCTCTTTGGAAGGCCAGATCCTGAAGATGAAACTCAAATACTTTGCCACTTAATGAGAAGGAAGGACTCCCTGGAGAAGAGCCTAATGCTGGGAACAATAGATGGCAAAAGAAGAAGGGGACGGCAGAGGATGAGGTGGCTAGATGGAGTCACTGAAGCAGTTGGTGTGAGCTTGAGTGGACTCCGGGGGATGGTGGAGAACAGGAGGGCCTGGAGGAGTGTTGTCCATAGGGTCAGGATGGATGGATGCAACTTCACCACTAAATAACAAACAACAACAAATAATATGTTCTTAATTGCCCGTTCCAGGCGATTCAAGCACTGCAATTACTTTGCATCACAGTGGGAAACAACCTATTGGTGCTGGGAAATTCATGCCCGCCCCACTGCAATTGTAAATATTGCAGCTAGGCTCAGAGTGAACAGTGAATTTGGGGAAGCAGTGTGGGGATGGCAGATGAAGCCAGTGTCCCTGCTAACGGAAACATGCAGGTGTTTTGCCCCTGTGAGCCCTGGTCCCGCTACACCCAGCACCTGCAGCTGCATGCCTAAGGTACAGGGGATGGGACAGACCTCGGCCTGGAAAACCACTTCCTGCCAGAGCCCTTGATGCTGGGTTTGATGGAGGAACAGGTGAGCAACAGGCTCCCGTGCAACAGGCTTCCTGGTACCTGTGGAGAAAGAATGCCGTGGAAATGGAAGAACTAGCCTGTGAAGCAAAGGGCCATTGCAGTCTAGCCAGGAGACATGCTGAAATGGAGCTTTGTTGCCCTACCCTAAGACTACTCAACATAACAGAAACATGCAACATCTGTGTAAAAAAGTATGCAGAACGGGGCCCAGGATGCAGAAGACCAGCCGGAAGCAGTGCAGCCTGGTCATCCCATCATTGGCCGGGGCCACAGAGACAGCGTGACAGCGACAGCCAGACTCTGACCCAGCACAAGGCAACTCCATGTGACTCTCTGCCTTTCCTGGGAAGCAAAGCTCCTCCTGTGTGACTGTGGCCTCTCTTTCTCGGAGGCTGGATAGCCGAAGAGACTCCCTTCCTGTACAGGGTTTGAGAGCTGTGTGACAGTGGGCCAGATGCATCCCGTCCACTGCCAAGCTGCTCACCGCCGTCCCACACATGCTCAAGAGCTTGTCCGATAAAATCCCTTGCCCGTATCTTCAGTCTCTGGGGACCATCTCTGCCATGGTACAAATTCCCTGCAAATTGCCTTGGATGTTTAAAAGCTGTACCTTTCCCATCATTACAGTTACAGTTACTGTTTGGGAGTTGGCTTTGTACACAAGCAAGTTATTTTGGGCACCGTCTAGATGGTGAGAAAAGAGTGAGAGCAAGAGAGAGCAATGAGCAAGGATTGGAGCAAGCTGTTCATCAGCGTTCAACGATCCATGCTCTTCGCAATGTTTGTTCTGTGGAGATACTGACACACACCTGGTTCCTAGAGAGGAGTCCTTCGAGCAGGAAGGCAAGATGGGCTTTGTGAGGGGACGGATTCCGTTCTGCATGGAGGTGGAAGGCAATGACCTCTGGTCACTGGTAGGTGTTCAGAGCAACCAACCATATTTGAAATGGAGTGATGGCAGATAATCATTAAGTCCAGTTACTACTTTGCGTTCGCACATACACACACACACACGCACACATCATGGCTTATTCACAGAGTCTTAATGGATGGTTGAGACATGACAATAACTTTTAAGTCTAATGTTCATTAGAGTGTGGTCCTTTTATGAATGTTTAATTCCCTGAACAGCACTGCAGGAACTTCACAGTTGCTCTTGGCTAAGGAATCTGCAGAGCAGCCATAATGGATATCGCAAGCCGTATCCATTATCGCAAGCTTTCCCAAATGAAGGGCAATGAGCTCACAAACCTTCCACCAATTGACTTTCAGGTTGTAGACTGTTGATCTTTGCAGACACGGAGAGCTTAAACAACCACTGAGCAACAACTGTACAAGTAACCAGCTCCTTCTTGAAAGCTCACTGTTGCTCAGTTAGGCACGTGTGAGGAATCTGCCTGGGGTGAAATCAAATGGACTTTCAGGACTTGTTCGCCCTTCATGGGGGCTGACTCAGTGCGGGGCACATTGAGCTCCTGGGCATCCAACTGTAAGACAGGCCATGAGCTGCACATTTGCAACAGCTAATGGAAGTTGCACAACTGAGCCCCCCGAAGACCGTGTGGCTCTAGCACAATCTGTGCAAACTCAGCCAACTTGCACAAATCAGCCAATGGTGGTTAATTTTACTTCATTAGGTTTAGCTCATTTTAATTTGCAGTTTTTAAAAAATGTGCACATCTTAGAGATGGCAAGCCGCACACACACACACACACCCTCTGATACAGCACAGCTCTGTTGCAATTTATTTATTTCATTTATTTAAAATATTTATATGCCATCCTGTCACGGAAGCAATTAACCTCTGATTTACACACCCTTGAAGATACATTTTTGGGGAGCCCCAGAAGGCCAAACTGGGAATCCAGCACTGAATTTGGTGGATGGGCCTGAGGTTAAATGCCTGCTTGAATTGCTGTGAGCCACCTTGGTGGGCTTTTAGTAAAGAGAAAGAAGTGCTATAACATGGATAATAAATCATAAAATATGAAAAGTACGTGTACATGCACATATTATGCACTTATGATGTGCACTATAAATCATAAAATATGCAAGAACATGGCACAAATGCTTGCTGAGGTTATTCATGACATGTACATCTCCGACTAGGGCAAAAATTATTTCGCTTTGGTTTTTTTTTTTTTATTACCCAGTTTGCACCTATTGGACAAAATGTAGACTCAGATGCAATCACTGGTTCCAGGCCATCCTTTTCTGAATTTCCAGTGTGGTTTTTGGACTCCCAAAAATGTGTTCCACAGCATGTGCAGATTTGAAAAATGCACCCAAAATGTTTACTTTTGAAAAATGTCACAAGCACTCACCCATCGATGAGAGAAGGAAGCATTTAGTTTGAAGATGTGCACCATGGGTGTGCGCATTTGGAAGAATATGCATGATAATCAACTCCATTGCTTTTATTAAAAGAAAAAAAAACAAAGCTCTCACTGTGATACAGACTCATGTCACAGCAAACTTGGAGGGAGAATTTGGGGAACTTTGGAAAGCTCAGGCTTTGTTGATCTGTAGATCTCTGTCTCAATCTTAGTGAGTCTTACAAATCTCAGACTATTGAAACTATGGAAGTTCGAACCCTAACCCTTAACCCATTCCATGAGAGTGCAGGCCTTCCCTGCGGGCCACAATTCACGAAAAGTTTGTTGCATATCTAGAATACCTGTTATAGCCAAGGGATGGGAACGGCTTTCATTGCTGCGCTGCCCAAAGGATTGTGAGGTGAGGTAAGAGCGCCCTCTGGTGGTTTCAACAGCTCTCTGTGATTCTACAGTCCAGTATTGCAGGTTAAGGGGAAACCCTTCTACCTATGCGAGAATCAAAGCTTTCTATTCATAGGGTACCCATTTCAGTACACAAACCTACAAGAATTCACACTCAAGATCAAAGAATAGCAAACTGGCTACAGTGGCCTCTTCCTCATTTGGACAGGTAGCTTCTGTCTGGCAGCCCCACCAAGCTCCTGAATTATCCTAAACTGGGGATGCCCTGGTCAGGATTAGAACTGTCGGACACATGTGGGTGCAAAACTTTCCCCTTGCAATATAGTCCCAATGAAAGACAGACACAACAGTGACAATGGCAAACAGCAGATTTAAGAGTTGGGGTGTGCGGGGCATCACTTTCATCCCATTACAGAACAAGAAAGGGATAGATATACATAAGGAAAAGGGCCTTCTCTGGCATTGCACTTTACCTTTGGAATTCCCTTCCAAGGGAGGTCTGACTGGCACCCACTTTATTTTGCTTTCAGCGCCAAGTTAAGACTTTTTTATTTAGTATCTTTTTTTTAGATTGGACTATTGGTTTGCGGCTGGTTTATTGTTTTATTGCTTGTTGGTTGTTGTTATTGGTTATATTGTGTTTATATTTCCTCCTGTTCTATTTAAACAGTTGTATTTATATTACATTTTAATCCTATTATGCTTTATGATTTTGGTTGTTGTCATTTATTTTTATTTGCATTTTATATTGTGCTGTGAGCCACCCAGACAGCCTCTGGCTATGGGGTGGCATACAAATGTGATAGATAGATAGATAGATAGATAGATAGATAGATAGATAGATAGATAGATATATGGGGAGTTTCTCCATGCAATATTTTATTTATTTATTTTATTAAAACATTTCTATGCTGCCCCATTCGCCGAAGCCTCAGGGTGGCTCACAACTTAAAATTAAAATACAAGAAATAACAATATAAAATAAGTCGCCCTGGCCAGATAAAATAAGCAAATAATATTAACAATTAAAATGACGCTTAAATAAAAAGGTCTTTGCCTGGCGCCGAAAAACAAATAATATGGCCCAGTTATGATCAGGAATCCTCAACTTCTGTTTTACTTAGGCACAGGCTTTTCGTTTTGAATCACAGAATCATACAGCTGGACCCCTGCAAAGCCATCAGGTCCAATTCCCTGCTCACTCAAGTCTCCCATCCAGATTCTAACCAGGCCTGATTTTTGTTTTAATGCACAGAATTGTCATGTTCCCAGATTAGGGAGCTCCAGTACAGGCACACATGCTAAGGCAATCATTTATGAATCACCCGAAAGAGAAAAGCATCACCAAAGAAGACAAGGAAAGGCGACTGGGACCAAGGGACCTGTGTCCCTGCCCCTTCAGTCTGCTGCCCAGGTGCTAATGGTGGAAAGGCAATATGGTTGCTCTTTTCTATCCAGGCTTCCCCAGGAGAACCCTTCAAACCGATGGTCTCCTATGCTCTTCAAACATAGGGAAGTCCTCTGAAAAGGACACGTAGCCATGCTAACACTCGTGGAAACACACGTACCATGGGAAATTTTAATAGCTTTAGTAGTTTCTGCAAACTCTGGCATTTGATGCAAATTAAAGAAGCATATTCACCCTTTCTTCTCAAGTCATATCCCCTCTCAAAATGGGATTTAAAGTGCCATTTAAGTAACTTTAAGTGACTTAAAGTTTGGCAAGGATGGTGATGGAATTACTGGGTGTTTTCCACTATAGCTTCTTGTAGGACAGTGCAAGAAGCAGAAAGCCAGAGAGAAACAAAGGTGGCAATCATTCTCTCTCTCTCTCTCTCTCTCTCTCTCTCTCTCTCTCTCTCTCCCCGCCCCCCTCGCCCCCCTCCCACCCGCACAACCCTAACTCACAAGGTTGCTACATGGATAAAGCAGGAGACAAGAAAGCTCAAGCAGGTCTGCCCTACTGCGTGTTTTAAGGAAATAAGCCATAATTAATTAATTGTTAACAATATTTACTTATTTATCTGGCCAGGGCGACTTCTTTTCTTTTCTTTTCTTTTCTTTTCTTTTCTTTTCTTTTCTTTCATAACTTTTCTTTTATAACTTCTTTTATATTGTTTATATTTTTATTTATTTTATATTATTAATTTTAATTTTATATTGTTATTTTTATATTGTATTGTATTTTATTGTGTTGTAAGCCACCCCGAGGCTTCGGCATAGAAATGTTCTAATAATAATAATAATAAAAATAAGGCTTAGCATGCATCAGTTTAGAGATGTACTAAACTGGGACTGGGCTAAAGGTAGTCCCAGTTCTCCTGACAGATCTCTGGGCAACCTGCCGCAGAGGGCAAAGGGCTCCAACTCCCAGATATTTTGCAATGGGCACAAAGAATAGGCTGCTGAGATAAAAACCAGGAGTGGGTTTTCATAGGAAGGAATTGTTGGTTCACTTTGCTACAAACACTTAAAAATAAATAAATCTGGGCATACGCTCAAAGACATCCTGTCCCTTCACTGAAAGCGAATGGCCCTCAATATTGCACCTCTGTCTCTCTTTGGCAGAGGAGAAGATTGAGATCTTGCCAGCGCCTGTACCCTTGGACAGTGTAAGCTGACCACAGAGGTCCGTTTCTGAGTAGCACCTGAATACGACCGCTCAATTAAGGCTGAGTCAAACTGAGACCGAGGTTCGGTTTCCTTCATGGCCACACGATGGCAGTAGAAATGAAAAGAAAGCACATGTCATTCCTCAGTGAAAGCATGTGGAGAACAGATTGACTGTGCATCTTCAGAGTGCAGTTCATGTAGCTTGTTCGGTGTTTTATTTTGCTTTCCCCGTGACAAGCATAAAAAGCCGCATGATAAGGCACACGCTGCAGCTGCATCAGCCCCTGGGGACTCTTTCTGGGAAAACCGTTGCAGGATGCAATCAATGCGCAGCCACAGCCTCCGCGCGGCAGGAGGCTGCCCCGTGCACTGCTTCTGTCAGGCACGGATCACTTTTCCCTTCCCATGGTATTTTGCCGTTGGAATAATGAAGCCCCGTTTCCCTTCTTTCCCTATCTACTTCTGTGTTGTGCCACACAGGGGACTAGGACCAAGGTATCCAAAGGAGCACCTGCCAATCTGTACTGTTAGAAGACTTTCGGAAGTTCCCCGCCCTTTTGGTGATGGGACCCTGGTCAAGGAGTTGCTCCCCCAGAGGTCCAGCTGCCTGGAACCTGCCTTTTAATTTTTGCTGGCATCAGTTTATCAGCTTCCGACACTCTCTAATTCCTAACAGTGCAATCCTAGAATGCCTACCCAGGCGTAAGTTTCTTTGATTTCACTGGAGCTACTTCCTAGGCATATGCATCTAGCATTGCATTCTGACTGTCTCCTGCTGCCTTTTATGCATTTTCCGTAGTTTCAACTGTACTTGATTGCATCTGCTTCCAATTTTCGTGTTTTTTGCTCCCTGTTTCATTAATCAGGCCACAGTCCAGACACACATCCGACAGTCAGCCCCATGAAAAAGAGTAGGACTGCACTACAAAAGTATTTATCATTTTCCAAGGAATTTGTACTCCTCCTTGTTGTTTTGGTGATTATTTTCATTGATCATGACTAGCTGCCTTGGAAACTTTTTAACAGTTGGATGCCGGGCATACATTTGAAGAGAAACAGATAAGGTAGATGCCAACAGCCACCTATCATCACAAGGCTGGATCCAGATTTAGTCATACTCTGGGTAGACCAGTGGAACCTGAAGTAGTGGAAGCTTCTCAGAAGCCCTTGGATTTGGCAGTTCCCAAGATTCCTGTGCCTGGCCAGGTCCAAGGAGGCGGGACAGGAGGAGCGACTGAGGTGGCATGTGCCGCCTTGTTCACCAGTCTCCTACTCTTGCTAGAGGGCTCTTCAGCTCATGAAGTGATGGTGATTTTGAAGGGGAGGAAAGGAGGCTGGAGGTGGCGGGGGCAAGATAAACCCGAGCCTGGCCTGGTCAGTCTCCCCCCACCCACCAAAATGTCCCCCTTCCACATTTCCAACTTTGGAGAGGCAGCGGATGTAGCTCTCTCCACTCTGCAGAGAACTGGACTCCAACTTCCTCTTCCAAGGTCAGAGAGATGCCTCTGAGCTGAGAGCAGTCTCTGGGACTTTCACTACAGGATTGCTTTCTTAGGATTGCTGGCTGGGGAATGCTGGGAGCTGTCAGGCCTCTTTTCCATCTGGAATTGCTCCCGTAGTTGCTCTGAAAATGACAGTTGCATGCACAGAATTTTAGAGCCGAAAGTTTGAAACCATCTAGTTGAATTCCCCTGCTCGATGCAGGATCTACCACAGCAGTCACAACTGCAGCATTCTTGACAGACGCCCCCTGTCTCTGTGTCAACCCTCCCAGGGGAAGGGAGCCTGACACCTTTCAAAGCAGCCCATTACTATTAGGATGTCTTTCCCTAATATTTAGCTGAAATCTTCTGTGAAATTAGGGACATCAGCAAAATGGATTAAATAGTTGGAATTTTGCTGACCTGAACTTGAAGATTCCACAGCAGATTGGCTTTTTCCAAGTGATGTCGACCAGAAGGACATGGAGACCTTGTGTGGAGGGGATGGGGGGGATCTTGCACTAATTCGTACTTGCACTAATGCATTTTAAGTGCACTAGTGCTGATTCCATGAGCAGGTGAGTGATGGAACAAAAGATCTTTGATCATATCTGGATTCCTGTCTCTGTCCGTCTCTTTTCCCCCTGTCCGGTGACATTACTGGTGACTTTGTGATGCTGGAATCATGTCTGAAGGTTTTCTAAACAAGCAAGTTGTGTGTTGGATTCTTTCAAAGCTGGACACTCCCCACTGTATCCCTGCAATGCAGCAGTGAACTTAATATGCAGCTACTGATATCAAACAGTCAGGCCTGGAAAACGCTTCTGTGCCTGAACTGCTACTACTCGGAACAGACCAGGGGTGTGAAACCAATTCTGTCCTAAGGGCTGAGGCCAGTTCCAGGGAACGTCCTGGTGGCCACGCTCCAGGGCCGCTGTAAGGCTGAAGGTAAAGGGCAACAGGCCAGAATCAAATGCAGCCAGGCCAAAATATCTACCCCATATGAACTGGGGTGCAAATAATATTAACCCCAGCATATTACAGTTTAAAGCTCCAACTGTCTGCAAGTAACCCTTTCAACCAGCATAGGCTGGTGCTTCCAATGCCTGGATGCCCGCACATCCACTCTGGGCCTTAGCCTGAACTTTGAAGGATCCATCCATGATGCTGAACCCATTGTGCTGGAGTATGGCATGGAGCTCAACACTGCAGGGAGCACCTTTAAAGTTCTTCAGGTAAACCCAAAGTAGACCCATTCACTTCACCAATATCAAAGCCACCAGCCTTCACTGTTTTTCAACCTATGTGCAAAACTGGAAACCCATCAAAGGACTGGGGGGAAGCCAGAATGAGGTTGTGACCCCCGGTAGGCTAGATTCCCCCAGCCCCACCACCTGAGACTCAAGATCCCTGAGCTAAATAGAAGAAGAATACAGGATGCTAAGTCAGGATTTCTGTCACTTTGCACGCTAGAATAAATTATGCTGTGACCATAATGCCTCCTCCTCTTCTGCAACTTTATCATTTTTGTAAAACTCATCCCTGAACCCTCTTTTAAAGGTAGTTCTAAGCTGTGTATGCACTGGGAATGAATGGTCTGTTTCTGCACTGCGTCAGTTTCTCCATGTTAATGCTGAAGTCCATCTAACCCCACCTCTGCATCACTCTGCAATTTTTCTTTTAAAAAAGTATTTGTCAAGAACATTCATATTGCCTTTGAAATATTGCATTTTTCAGAAAATGCAGATTTTGTGCATTTTATCCTAAAATTATGTGTTTTTTGGCTGAAAACCATATTGGGTAGTATAAAAATAATAATAAAACAAACTATTGCAAACATCAGAGAAGCGCAAAAGCTGAGGAAGCACAACTGGATGCATGAGTCAGCCTGAGAAATGCAAAACAGCTCCGTTTACTTCAAAATGCTGAGCAGAGCAAATCAAAGAGCGTTTGGGATGCAGGGCGCCCGTGAGAGCGCTCCCCCAGCTCCCCTCCCAGCAAGGCTGTTCTCCGCACCCTCCGTGGAGAACCGCAGTACCAGCGCTGGCGCTTGAACAGCACTTCAGAGATCCGATCTGGCCCTGTCACTCAACAGGAAAGGCCCCGGGAGGCAGAGCGGTTAACAAGACCTGTCGTTCTCCAGAAGAGCCGCTGGGTGTCAGCACGGCTTTGCCAGCGTGCCCGGAAGAATATTCCGAGGCAGCTCAGATGCATAAAGGCAAATAGCCTTCCAGGGCCGTTTATTTAACCTAAGTCTGAAATGCATTGCATTCAATCAATGTCTCTGACAGGCACCTGAAACCTATTGCGTCTTCTTTCTTGCCCTGTCGTTTTTTGCACACATTTCCTTCCTTTCTTCTTTTGCAAGAACAGAGATGGCCACAACATTGCACCATCACTACATTTATAAAGCACCATTTGCCTCTTGCAGAGAACCCATGGCAGCTTGCATGGTCTTCCTCTTCCTCCCCCTCTGCATTTTCTTCCCTGCAACAACAACCCTGTGAGGTAGGTTAGGCTGCGAGTTCAAAAATCACCCAGTGACCTTCATGACTGAGTGAGGACTTGAACCTGGATCCTCCAAGTCCCAGTCCAACATCCTCACTGCCGGTGTCCTGAATTTGGTATTATAGTGGCTAACAAACAATAGATTGTTAACCTATATGACTGCGTCAAGATTTTGTGGTGTGGAGGTCATTCTGGTTGGGATTCCAGCCATTCCATCCCTCTAGTCCATAATTATCAGCCAGCATTGATTGGGCAGCTTAAAGGTGACCCATTCCTGTGCCGTCCTCTGAAGTACTATTTGTACTTCTGCAAAAGTCAGAGATGCCCTGAGCCTGCTGGTACCTTCCTCTCGTAAGCAAGCCGTGCCATGTTGACTACACAACTCACAGTGTTAAACCTGCAAATGCTTTTCCACAGCATGCCAACGTCACATACAAAAGCAGAGATATTCTAAGCTTAGAGCAGACCAAAAGACTCTGCAGGATCGCATGGGCACGCAAATCTCGCTAGACTGCACCACTTCAGACAGCAGGCAGAACGATGCACTCTTGGCTGGATACTGCCCAAGAATTTAAAACCTCAGCAAGCTCCCTCCACCTATAGAGATAGTGCCCGTGGATGAGAAGGACAGACAAAGTCACAGGGGACAACTCGAGAGCATTATTACAGAACATAACAGTTCCCACCTTATTACATTTTCACATTTCCCAGGAACAATCTGGCGAGGTTGAAAAGGCACTCTGTCACATGATTGGCACTGGAGATGCAAATCAGATTCAAACGAAGCCCAAAGCCCTAGCGAAACTGAGCTGCCCCAGTGTGGCCATTTTCATAGAATCACAGAATAGCAGAGTTGGAGGGGGCCAGGAAGGCCATCAAGTCCAACCCTCTGCAGTTGCAGGACACCACGTTACACCATCCCGAAGCGACGGCCACTTTGCTACCTTCCAAGGCAAAGTGGGCATCAGTCTAAAGACAATGGAACCAAAGCTGAGGGCCAAATAATTCTGCCTTACTGGTGTGCATTTTGGGAGGCATGGGAGAGACCGTTTTGTAAGAGAAATAGCATCTTTCTGTTTGGTTTCTCGAAATGTTGGTTCTGGATAGGGAAAAGTGGGGGGCAGTACAGCTGAGTGACTGACTGGTCTCCCTTCTGTGCCTGCAGCATGCTTTACCAAGGGCTCGACCACTGTGCTTTTGGGAGGGACAGGATGGGACCATGAGATGGACCATTCCTCCAATACTACCAGCCTGCACTACGAAAACAGCCCCAAAGTTGTTTTTGGTCATCACAGTTCCCCAACTCTTCCACCTGTCCTTGAAAACATGGGGACACTTCTAGGATGATGCCACCCCCAAACTATGAGGCAGGCAGGAAAGGGGGGAGTCTATCACTCTCCCCTGAAAATTTGATACTCCCTTTATATATACATATAAATCATTGTACCTCTCATTCTGAGACTGTGTAGGTTTTTTACTTAGGGACCGTTTGTCTCTGTCAAGAGGATGGTGCACAAGGATCCCAGGCAAAACAGCACATTACTTCCAAAAACTCATAGCATACCATCATTTTCTGACATTCAGCAAGCATAAACCTACAAGGATAATATACCTGAAATTGTTGTCCAGTTCTGACCAGGAGAATAAAGGGTACAGTAGAGCTGTGTTTCTATTCCCCGTGATAGTCCATTGGAAGCTCAAAGGCTCATACTCGCAAACCTCAATTAGGGCTCAGCAGGGAATCAAAGAGCTGCACCTGGAATAAGTCTGGGCCAAACCCAGCTGCTCTGTGAAGTACCAGGTGCTGCTGTGAGTAGAAGACAGAGCTTGGTGCTCACCTGTAATTTATCATTTATTTAATTATTAAAATATTTTGTGTGCCATCCTTTATATAAACATCTCAGGATGGCTTACAGCAATTTGCATGCGTACATCTTCCATTTCCCTTTGAATGGAATGATGCGACTTTCCTTTGAGCTTTTACTTTCTTCTACCACATGGTGGCGCATTTGCACAAACATTAACGATGGACGAGCAGGGTTTTTTTTACCTCATGATGTTATTAGTGCTGCTGGCAGAGTGTCCATGGGGGTGAGGGATGTTCATTTCAATGCATGCTAAATTCACCCTACAATATTAATTAATTACAGTAATTGTATTTATGCCCCACCTTTTTCCCTTTAAAGGCACTTTCCATAATTTTCTTCCTCCCCTCCATCTTATCCTCACAACAACAACAACCCTGTGAGGTAGGCTGGGCTGAGAGTCTGTGACTGGCCTAAAGTCACCCAGTGGACTCCATGGCTGAGTGGAGACTGGAGCCCGGATCATCTGCATTCCAGTCCCGTAGTCATAACCACGACACCACACTGGTTCTCCCATTAGCCTCGTAATACGCTTTGTTCCGTGTCTACCCTCCCAAACAGAGCTCTGGCTATTCCGGGTGCTAGTTAAGGAAAAGTCAGGCTTTTCTTCAGTCTGAATGCTGGTGGAAGAAGATGTACACATGGCAGATCGGTCACTCTCTCATCATGCCCTTCCAAGACCAAATGGCGCCAGGTAATGCGGTCATGGCTTTTGGAGCATCAGGGGACAGGAGCATCTTTCAGCCCATGGAAATGGCGATAGCCCTCCCCTGCTTTGAAGCATCAGCGAGCCAGTGACAGCAAGGCTGGGATGCTGGCTCTGGTCCCAGAATAACCAGCGGTCTGGTGCAGAATAAGGTGGCCGCATGTCCTGCTTTACGCAAAGCTCGCTTCTGACCAAAGAGTTGCCAGAACCCAGCTGAAAAATCAAGAACCGTTTGAAGGGAGAGCAGCTGCCGGCGCAGGCATAGAGGTGCCCGTTGAACAGCTTCCGCATCCCTCTTTTCCCCGCAAGGCCTGCCTTACTGCTTCACACAGAGCAGTTCTTTCTCAACTGGCAGCAGAAAGCTTCCTGCAGCCTCTGACGGACTCCGCAGCCCAGGCACAGACCTGCAGAGACACACGTGCAGTGGGGCAGAGGCTGGCCGCCCGCCCGCCCACCACAGGTGACTGACTGAGTCATCCCGCTGCCCGAGGACAGGTCCTTTGGGGCCCCGAGCTGGGAGCGGCCAGGAGCCACATCCAGCAGCCAAGCCTTTGTTTTTCTTTTTTTTGTGGGGGGGGGGTGACTGATTTAATGTGCTTTCTCAAGGGCTATTGACTCACTCCAGGCCCTGCTGCCTCCTCGCCTTGGTGACTCCCCTCCTGCCGGCCAGGAGTGGCATCTCAGCTCCGCTCAGCTCAGCCTGCTGGAGGCAAAGCAGCTAATTAGCAACACCCACCGTGCAGCCAAGCTGGGGGCGCACGTGGCGAGGAGGCAGCTGGGAGGGGCTCCAGGCGTCTGCAGGGGGAAGTCTGGCTCTGGCCACGGCAGCTGGCCGTGAAGAACGGAGGGAGCTTTGCCCGCCACCAAGCCACTGCCTCCCGTCAGCTCTCCCTGAAAAGGCTGGGGACTCACTGAGTGAAGCTCAGCAGAGCTGCAGCCATCAGAAAACATGCGGCCCCCACATGGGTTCAGTGTTGATTTACATCAAATTGGAATAATGCTAATGACAAATCCAGCCCCATTGCTCGCGAAGGAGGATGCAAAGCCATCCACTGACAAAGATCCGATGTCTTTTCCTCCTACACACACCCCTCCGTCTAGTCTGGAAGCTGCCTTATACCAGATGCGGTGGTCATGTTTTCTCCTTGGCAGAGGCTGCTCTTGTTATAGCTGCCTTTTTCAAAGGGCCCTCTGTTTGCTAGCGGGCTCTAAAGAAACACGAGGAGGAGCCCGGGCAGGGGAGCTTTGAACTGCACCACCAACAGCCTGCAGCTCCAGAGGCACCAAGCAGCTGGGTCACTGTCCGTTCTCTCCACGCGAGCAGGATAAGGTCTCGCTATTAAGCTATAGTGATACTTTTGAGAGGTGCCTCTATCCATGTTCGCTACCATAGCCAAGCTGATGGCCTCTTTTATCCTCTTTCCCTGATCAAACAGGTCCTCTCTTGCGGGGAGACATGTCTTTCCCCATCTAATCCAGTATTTTCTATTCTGACGGACGGCATCTCAGCAGAGTTTAAGCAGAAAGAGAATGTTGCATAACCTGCCACCTGATCCTCTGAACAGGATACCAGGGACCGTGTATTGACCCTGGATTCTCAGGCGTAGCCTTCTTTCCTCAGAGTGCACTGCTGTCCTTTAAAAACGATGCACCTGAGGCACGGATAGCTGTTGCCCGAACAGACCAACCTGGGAAAGGCTGCAGGGAGAGCGCAAAATATAATTTTGCAAAGGCCACTTGAGAATCCAGAAGCAAGAGCAGCAAACGACATCAGTAGTGGGAATGTCAACCCACCAAAGCTGTCCTGCCCAGGGACCTTCCAAACCTGCAGCAAAAACCAAGCTGCAGATTCTGAAATGCACCGGCTTAAACAACTGGCTCCAGTTCTCTCTTGGGAGGAAGCCTCAAGCAAGATTTCCTCCAGGAGGCTCGCTCCCAAAGGAGTCCTGCCGCCCTGCCCTCCTCTCTACTACTATTAGCACGCATTTGTGTCTCCCTGAGCTCAAGGCTGCATCCATACCTCTGCTCAGAGGGATGGTGGCAAGACGGATGGATGCTCCTCCTTTCCCTCCTCATTCTTCCCACTGCCCACTCATCTAGAGAGGGCCGGGGAGCTGTCAGTGTCACCCATGAGCAGCAGGAAGAGGAGGATCAGCATGTTCCAGGATTTGGCAATGGGCCCCCAGCTAGTGCAGGGCCTTGGCAAGTGCCCCACAATGCTGACCCCTGACACCAGCCTTGTCGTTGCACTGCACAGCCCACTAACTCAGAAGCCTTTGGATGTGCTCCCAAGGGCCACTGGACTTCTGAGGCCTGCTTAGGTGCAAACAGAGCTCGTTTTGTTCTGAACAGAGAAAGTCTGAATGGACAACCTGTTCTCTTTCCTTGACCTTCTTACCCAAATGGGGCCCAGCTTGCAATCACGCCACAGTGTTGGCCATTATCTCTGGAAGCTGACGTGGTTCATCTCCGGCATTGGAGGCCTGCTCTGCAGGATTCCTATGGATTGGCTGCTTCCTGCTGATGGCACTCCAGTGAGAAGGACGTGGTTTCCAAGGCAATCAAAAACCTGCTCCAGGCAGCCGCAGGAAGATGCTGTCATTCACAGGCCACCTGGCTGCAATGGCTGTCAATCAACAGTGGCTTTCTTCTTGTAAACACCACTGAAATCCAGCAACTTTCTGGGACCAGCCCAACCTCTCCAATTTGCAGGTGGAAAACATTTCAAACCAAACTCTTTGCCAATCTGGTGCCTTCCAGATTGTCGGAGTGCAATTCCCATAATTCCCAGAGTTAAGGGCATTGCATCACATCTGGAGGCCACGGGATCAGGGAAGGCCAATACAAATCTTTTCATGTGCCTCCAGCTCAAGTCCAGAGATGCCGGTTCATTTGTGGAGGACAGAAATGAACCTCTGAGAACCTCTGAGACAGCAAGTGAGAGCTGCCACTAAGAGGGAGCCACAGTCATAACTGAGAGCCACAGGTTGGAAAGTTATTCTTTCAGCTACTCCTTCTTGCTCTGTATCCTTGATTTGCAAATGCTTGCAGATGGTAATGCTCAAGCACACCAGTAGCCCAGTTTTTAAAACAATTACTTACTCCAGGAACAGAACTTTTTTTCCCTTTTTCTTCTTTGCAAATGAAGGGTGGGCAGCCCGGCACCTTCCAGATGCTTTAGACTACAATTCCACCCAGCAAGGTTAAGGATTATGAAAGTTGTAGTTCAAACCACCAGGATGGCACCCCTGAAAAGAAAAAGGCTTTGACATCATTAGAAGAGTCCACACTCTCAGATAATAGAAAACTCATATCTAACATTTCCCTTAGGGGTACACCATGGATGCTTGCAATCTTGCACCATGGATGCTTGCACCATGGATGCTTGCAATCTTACACCATGGATGCTTGCACCATGGATGCTTGCACCATGGATGCTTGCAATCTTGAAGGCATTATGAGTCAAGCCAAGGGAAGCTCAGATGCATCAAGAGACAGAAATCTCAAATGAAGCAATCTGGTGACATGCATGTTTTTGTGAATCAGCCTTTCCATTCCCAAAGTGAGGTGGTAGTAACATCAACGCTTCACAAGCTCAGCTCCCCATAGGGCACACCCCCTTCCCTCACACCCCAGTCAGTGGGTGCTCTCCCAGCTTTTGTGAAGTCCCCCCCCTCATTCTGAAATATATGCCTCTCCCAGGTGG